>NC_048298.1:342356878-342401929 GCF_013100865.1 Trachemys scripta elegans | reverse complement strand
CAACCGGCTGTAAAGTGGCCAAGCAGCAGTCTCAGCTTGACCAAGGCAGGGGGGGAGGGGGTTTGGGTGCCACAGAAAGGGCAGCTTGACCCCGTGTCCTTCCTGATAAGAATTGTGTTGAAGTTGCTGACACATGCATTTTAGAAGAGCAGGATGTGCCCCCAGGAATGTCTATTCGGGTCTCAAGGCTGCAAACTCTGGAAAAAACCCACACCAGGTTAATCAATAATCAGAAGGAAACCCCTTGCTTGACCATTGGAACTGTTTGCTTAACAAGTTTTCTTTAAGGGACATGCCATTGTATTACTAATGTATAAATAAGGGCAAACAGTTTGAGGTAGTTGGACTGGACTCTCCTCTGGATGCATCTTGTGTTCCCCACCAGCAGATGGGCTGCCACTGTGTCACTCGAGAGCCACACTCAGCGTCGGTAATTATCAAGGGTTGGGGGCGTTTTACTAACCTGTTGCAGACATGTATAAGTGCGTGAGACTAAGTAAAGTTTAGCTTTAAGTGAAAGCACCCTTGTGTTGTCCTTTTTGTGCCAGCCATCTATCGATCGGACGACCGTGTCTCCCTTGATTTTTTTCTTGACACCACCTCACACAGAGTAAAAGTTACCAAGAGCTTTTGCCTGAAAGAACCCCGGGTAACAGAATTTGGAGGCCCCCACAAGGATTGGTAGAGAGTCAGGAGATGGATGGTACAAACAGTTTGTAGTTTGCACATTGCAATAGGAGGTAAAAGACGGCAGTGTGGGGTCGCTCCCTGCAAGTTCCCGTGTAAACACAACCTTTTGTGGCTCCCTTTGGAGCCCTAATAGGATTTTAATCTAAGGAAAGAAAGGCCCCGTGAAGGTATACCTTCCCTAATACTATCTCAGTGTGAACTGCTGAAGGTTACTGGAATTGCCTGGCAGCCAGAAGAAGTGGGCAGCCTAAAGAAAAGGCTCCCAAGAAATGTATTGAACTGCTTTGGATGGAACTGGATTAGAGATATTGGCAAACAAACGAAATTATGTTCACAAAGTAAATCATAATCCTTACGAGAATAAATGTTTCTGTCATATTATAGCAATTAGGGGATGTGATTTTGAATTTCATGTATCCAGATTTAAATATAGTCAGTTAGAAGTGTCTTATACTTTGTATTCTATTGTAACACCTGTTCCCCTTGGAATGGATTTAACTGCTTTACAAACATTGCTTGTACACCCTGATTTACAGAACCAGTTAGATACTGCAACACAGGAAGGGCCCTGAGTCCTGGTTACCGTGCATCATAATGCCAATGAAATTAAACAGGTATTTGCAAGAATTGGCCAAGACCTGTTACACCACTGGTGGGAAGTGTTCTTGGGGTGGTCCCTCACTGGCATGGGTGTCCTGAATTTGGCCCTACACCCATCGTAGCAACCTTGGGGTGCCCAATAGTAGTGTTTTTTGTTACCAGCCTAATGACATGCTGGACCTGGCACAAAATCCAGCAATTGCAAGTCCCCCAACAGATGAGTCAGTGGTTACTGGCATTGGCACTTGGACCCCCGGGAAAGGAACATTTTGAACTTGTTGCCCCTCTCTCAAATGGGAAAGGAGGCTAAAACAATCACTTGTTAGTTGCTATGCTGGTGTGCTAAGTATGGGACGCCATCCAGAAGATAATTTGCTCGGTTTTGGCTGAGAGCCTTGAGCTTTCATTAGATCTCAACTCAAGGGCATCCAGACAAGGTGTGACAGCGATCGTGTAAAGGCCCCTTGTGTGAAAGGTGGCCTTTAAGGAGGGGAAACTGTATGGGGAGATTTTGGCAAACTAGTAAAGTGCCTGGAACCACTATGGCTCATTGCTCAAAGGAGCCAAGTCAGCAAGCCACAAAGTGGCCATGCAGCAGCCTCAGCTTGACCAAGGCAGGAGCGGGGGGGAGTTTTGGGGTGCCACAGAAAGGGCAGCTTGACCGCATGTCCTTCCTGATAAGAATTGTGTTGAAGTTGCTGATACATGCATTTTAGAAGAGCAGGATGTGCCCCAGGAATGTTGGGGCCTCAAGGCTTCAAATTCTGGAGAAAAAAAACACACCTGGTTAATTAATAATCTGAAGGAACCTCTTGCTTGACCATTGAAACTACTTACTTAACAAGTTTTCTTTAAAGGACATGTCATTCTGTTACTAATGTATAAATAATGGGAAAAAGTTTGAGGTAGTTGGACTGGACTCTCCTCTGGATGCATCTTATGTTCCCCACCGGCAGATGGGCTGTGCTGTGCCACTCGAGAGCCACACTCAGCATCGGTAATTATCGAGGGTTGGGGGTGTTTTACTAATCTTGTTGTGGACGTGTGTAAGTGCTTGAGACTAGTAAAGTTTAGCTTTAAGTGAAAGCACTCTTGTGTTGTCCTGTTTGTGCCAGCCATCTATCGGTCGGACGGCCGTGTCTCCCCTGGTTTATTTCCTGACACCACCTCGCACAGAGTAAAAGTTATCAAGAGCTCTGGGTTAAAAGAACCCCAGGTAACAAAACTACCATCAGGAGGTGGAAAAAACCATGCGGCGTGTCACCCTGATAGGTGGTGGCCATGCATGAAGGCAAATGTATACCAGTACTGTGAACCCTGTTTAGTTTGTGCACAGAATAATCCTACCCCCACAAAAACAAATGCTCCTTTCCGATCCCAAATATATGAAGGTCCATGGCAGGCTCTGAAAATTGATTTTTTGGGACCTTTACCAAAAACTCGAAGGGGAAACCAATACCTTCTGGTTATCATTATTCCATGCTCTTAATGGGTGGAATCATTTCCTTTAAAATTAAATACACTGTAGCCACAGCAATGTGAGTACAGACCAGACCCTTTATTTTTAGGACATTAAAATCAATCAAGTTCTTAAAAGAAGAACTTTATTATAAAGAAAAAAGTAAAAGAATCACACCTGCAAAATCAGGATGGAAGGTAACCTTGAAGGGTAATAAAAAGATTTAAAACACAGAGGATTCCCCTCTGGACTCAACTTGACAGTTACAAAAACAGGAATAAAACTACCTTTGTAGAATAGAAAATTCACTAGCCAAAACAAAAAATAACCTATTTCCTTGTCTTACTTACAATTTCTGTAATTTTAGATGGATCATTCCAGGTACGTTTTTAGAAGATGTTGTACCTGCTTGGTCTCTCCCTCTGTCCAGAGAGGAAACAAACAATGAGAGCCACAAACAAATTCCCTCCCCTGCCTCCCTAGATTTAAAAGTATCTTTTTTCTCATTGGTCCTTCTGGTCAGGTGCCAACTAGGTGATTTGAGTAGCGGAGAAGAAGAAAGTGAGTAGCAGTTAGTAGCTGTTTTTGAAGGTTTTTTTTGTTGAAGAATTGCCACTTTTAAGTCTACTACAATGACACACTACACAATAAAAACACTAACCCGGGAACCAAACCCTGCCACAAACCCCAATGCCAACTCTGTCCACATATCTACTTAACCCCTTGCAGGTAAAGCGATTCAGTACAGCTGACAAGGAGGGCAGGGCAGGCTGACTAACAAATTCCAGGGCCAAACTGGAGCTGGCAAAGTAACAACAACAACAAAAAAACTTCCTAGACGCCAAGGCAGAAGTTGGGGGATCCAAATGGGCAGCAAGAGGAAAGTGGCAAACGGCTGCAAGGAGGCTACTGGGAAGAGCAAAGGGTGGCCTAGCAGCCAAAAATAGCGGCGAAGGGAGGGCAAGTCCATGGGGGGGAGGTCCATGCTTGCTGCTGCAATAGTCTCAGATGGTAGAAGGGACAAAGCAAAGAGCCAGGGCGAGGGGGCAAAGAGAAGGTCCCGATGATAAGTAGGGGTGGTGGAGGGGGCGGTGGGCGGGGGGAAGAGATGGGCTAGGGAGAGCACTGCACGCTGCTCCCACTTACTCCCTACAACAGCAGGAGCCAGATATAAAGTCACTCAGTTCAGGAAGAGCCTCCTCTACAATGTCCCGCAGCAGCCCTCCTCCTCAACGTCAGCAGCAGAAGGATCCGAAGCAGCAGCAGCAAGCAACCAGTGCCAACCAGCCAAGAGAGACCCAGGAATGGTGGTGGGCTCCTCGTGTCCCTCCAGGGGTGGGGCCCCTGCACAGCAGTAGCAGCAGCCAGGTAGACCTCCAGCCAGCAGAGCAGCTGGAGAGATGGGCCAGCCACTGGAGAGAAGCCTTATTGGAAATGACAGGAGGTGGGCAGACACAACACTGCTTCTACAGGCCCCTCCCCCAGCCTTGAAGGAAGACCCACGGAGAACCACCCTACAGCCCAGGGTGTTCAAGGTAGCAAAGATGGTCAGTTTCATAGTGAGGGCAGGGGAGGATCCTTGCAGGCCTCACAACAATCTGTGACTGATCCCAAAAGCCAGCAGGGAATCAAGGAAGATGCTGGCCCACCAAAAGGCCATGGTGTCCTGTCTCTCGGTCCCTCTCCCCTCCTGCAAACATCCCTCTCAGCCCAGAGGACTTTCCTACAAGAAACGGCGCAGTTCCTCCTTCAGTGCAGTGGGGGACAGCAGGGCCCCTGTGACAATCCCACAGCCCACGGAATTGGGCAAATGGGGGGCAGACCCCCAGCACAGTGCCTGTACTGCTGGAGCCACACAACCCATCTCCATTTCGAGCAGGGCAGGGGGCGATGGAGGGAAGAGAGCAGTCCCTAAAGGGTCAGAGATGGGAGACATGAAAACCACCCGCTGAGGGTCGTCTGGGCACAGGGGAAATTAAATAACCCCGGCAGGGGTGGAGGCAGTCTGGGAGGTGGAGGGGAAGGAGGTGATAGGCAATGCATCGGGGTGGGAACAGGGCCGGGGACAGGAATGCACTTAGGTGCGGGGGCAGGAGCGGAAAAGGGATCAGGATCCCCGGCAGCTGCACCACTGGGATGTGGCACCGCTCGACCAGCTACAGAGGTCGAGGGGCAGGGAATGGGAGGGAGGTACTCATCAATGCCAGTCCCGGGCACCATAACGAGCTCAGCACCTGCAACCATGGTGTCAGAAGGGTGTTGAAGTACTGGAATGGGTTACCTAGGGAGGTGGTGGAATCTCCTTCCTTAGAGGTTTTTAAGGTCAGGCTTGACAGAGCCCTGGCTGGGATGATTTAGTTGGGATTAGGTCCTGCTTTGAGCAGGGAGTTGGACTAGATGATTCTCTGATTCTGTGATTCTCATATATCCCAGGTTTCCTGCCCTGGCCCTGGCTGTGCTGCCCTGGTGGTGGCCGCACACCCTCAGGCTCTAGGTGGCAGGACCTTCTTCCCAACATCAGAACCCATACTGGGGTTATGATTCCCCTCCCAGTCTGGCCTGCAATGCCTTTTGGCTGCCTCTGCCAAGGGCCCCCCTCACTCTCTCCAGCTGCTTACCACACCTGGCTCCAGACTGTAAAAACAGTAGGACACTGGAACAGATGTCTAGGGAGGTTGTAAGTTTCTTCACTGGAGGTTTTCCAAGGGAGGCTGGATAGCCATCTGTCCTGGATCCTTTAGAAGCAACAAATTCTGCATCTTTGCAGGGGGTTAGACGAGGTGACCCTCGCAGTCCCTTCTAGCCCTATGGCTCTAAGATTCATGATGTACAGTCCTGTTATAGACCAGGCCTTAGTCAAACACAAGTCATGTGGCTCAAAACAGAGGTAACTGAGTGAAAGTTAATATCCTGTGTTATACAGGAGGTAAGACACGATGATCTAAACATTCCTTCTGACCTTGAATGCTATGAATCTATCGATAAAGAAAGTAGATCAGTCATTTATATTTACTCTGTCTCACAGCACGCAAACAGGGGAACAGTTAATTATCCTGAAAGTCTGAACATAAAACACTGATAAAATAAAATTGTTTACATAATCCATATATGGCCTGTGGAACTCGTTGCCACTGATATTATTGGAGGAAAGAGCTTAGCTGAGTTGGATTCACAAATGGATTGGCCATTGTAGATGGTCCTGGTGGCACCACAGTTAGTTAAGGCTGTCTGACACCTTCAATTGGAAGACCTCATTTTCAGTTGCTTATAAGTTTGCCAAACTTTAACCGTTTGGACTGAAATTTCCCATGCTGGGTGTCTGCTTCTGGCTGAATTGTTTTTGAAAGTTTCAGGCATAACAGTTCAGGCAACTTCAGCTGGGGCCAGGGGCACAGCAAGAAGGACATTTTGGCCCATGGTATTGGAGCAAACTCATCCCTTCTGGCCAGGACCTTTGGATGTTTAATGCCTGAGCAGAGCAGAAAAGACCACAGACATACTCCCTACCCCATTACTCCCATGTTGCAATGGGTTAGTCGAGCAGGTGAGCTCCTCGGCAAAACATGGGGTACCTGTGAATCCTGAGATGGAAATGGCTTCCCTGGGAATCCCTCTCAGGTAGCCGTGTCCCACACCTCTCTCACCCCATCATGTGCAGCAACATGCCAAGCTGAGAGCCGACATTGGGGTGTGCACCATTTATAAAATAGCTCTGTGCAATCCCAGGGGGGTTCACTTAGCCTCTTTCAGAGAAGCACCATCTGGATGCAAACAGGCTGAAGATCGGAGACACTCTCACCAATGTCTTTCTTTCCATGTCTGTACTTCTGTGCTATCTATCCAGCAGGAAGACTAGACCTTGGGAGGCAGGCCAGTCCTTGCTTACAGACCACCCCCCAACCTGAAGCAAATACTCACCAGCAACTACACACCACACCACAGAAACACCAACCCAGGAACCTATCCCTGTAGCAAACCTCGTTGCCTACTCTGTCCCCATATCTACTCTGGCAACAGCATCAGAGGACCTAACCACATCAGCCACACCATCAGGGGCTCATTCACCTGCACATCCACTAATGTCATATATGCCATCATGTGCCAGCAATGCCCCTCTGCCATGTACATTGGCCAAACCGGACAGTCCCTCCGCAAAAGAATAAATGGACACAAATCGGACATCAGGAATGGTAACATACACAAGCCAGTAAGTGAACACTTCAATCTCCCTGGTCATTCTATCACAGATTTAAAAGTCACTGTCATTGAACAAAAAAACTTCAGAAACAGACTTCAAAGAGAAACAGCAGAACTAAAATTCATTTGCAAATTCAACACCATTAATCTGGGCTTGAATAGGGATTGGGAGTGGCTGGCTCACTACAGAAGCAGCTTTTCCTCTCCTGGAATTGACACCTCCTCATCTATTATTGGGAGTGGACTACATCCACCCTGATTGAATTGGCCTTGTCAACACTGATTCTCCACTTGCGAAGTAACTCCCTGCTCTCCATGTGTCAGTATATAATGCCTGCATCTGTAGCTTTCACTCTATGCATCCGAAGAAGTGAGGTTTTTACTCACGAAAGCTTATGCCCAAATATATCTGTTAGTCTTTAAGGTGCCACCAGACTCTTTGTTGTTTTTGTAGATACAGACTAACACGGCTACCCCCTGATACTTGATTTAATCATGGATTTCTACATAAAAGTGCATTCTTGTTGGTTGTTATAACCTTAATACATATTCTTCACAACTCAGAGACGGATGTAGGTTTCATTTTTAGAAGGTACAAACTATACATTTTTAAACAGTGATTTATTTTGAAAACTTTTCAGATTAGTTTTACAGCTATATCAGAAAATGAATGATTGTTTGGTTATTTCATTTACCAAAGGTAATTGAAGCAGATATTTATGAAGTCATTGGGAAGTGAACTATCACTAGTTCAACAGATTAATTATTAGTATTTGGAGGATTTTCTTGCCATGCTGTATTAGGAGGGGAACATCACTAGACAGATACTTAAATTGTTTTATTTAACTAAAACAACAACATTAAGTATTCTGCATATTTTCTTCAACAGCAAACATATAATATTTTAACAAAACAAGCATATGTCACTCGCTTCTCATATTTATCTCCAGACTTCTTCTCCTTGTCCAGATCTATTCCACCCCCAACAATCTTCTATTCATTAAACTTTTTGAAACTTTGCACTTTTAGAGAGAGGTGAGGGGTTTGACTCTGTATACACAAATTTGCAGAGGGGCAATAGAATTGAGGTCTGTTATTTCTCATCTCTATATACCATCCCTTTGTGTAGATAGAAAGATTAACCTAAATAATCTATACAGAACCCTGTGGAACCCCATAAGATTGGGTCCCTAATCCATGAACTATTGGAACTCATTTACAAAAGTTTTCTTAAACATTGAATGCATATATTGTTTCATACTATAGAATTAGAATTTATAATCCCTATTCCATGATGAGATATCTTTGAGCTATAATGTATCTTAACTAAAACTATCTTTACATAAGTTTTTTCCTCAAAAAACATTTTACGAAAAAATCTGATTTAAATAAAAAAAATTGATTTATTTTTATTTTTAAAAATAATAATTCATTTGTATCCACCCTGGTTACTGATGAGAATTACTGATCTCTGTTCCCTTAGTGACAGTCCCATGTGCCTGCACAAAGTGTTTTTGTCTCCCCGGAGTGATCTCCCTCCAGATCTGCCTTCTACTATCTGTGCAGCCATCCTGGGCATTTACAGGGTATCAGACCCTATGTGGATCTAGTTATTATCCCTAGTGTTCTTAGTAATCAACTATAATTTTTAAATATACACAAATACACAGAGCAGCCAATTGCTTTCTGACTCAGCACAGAGTTCTCATCTCCCTCTGGGAAGGTCCCTTCATTACAGTTTACTTCTAAATCTGGATAAATAGCACATAAGTGCAGACAGGCTTGTCTCCAGCCTGTTTACATTCACATGCCGCTTCTCCACTAGAGGCTGAACAAACCCCCCAGCGATTGCACAGAGCTATATTATAAATGGTGCACACCCCTGCATCGGCTCTCGGTGTGGGATGTTGCTACAGATGCTGGGGTGAGAGAGGCGTTGGACACGGCTACCTGAGAGGGATTCCCAGGAAAGAAGCTTCCATCTCAGAATTCACAGGTACCCATCTCTTGCTGAGGAGCTCACCTGCTCGACAAACCCAGTGCAACATGGGCGTGCTGGGATAGAGAGTATGTCTGTGTGCGTTTTTGCTCTGCACAGACATTAAACATCCCAGGGCCCTTGCCACAAGTGATGAGTTTGCTCCAGTATCACTGGCCAAATTTGTCCCTCTTTTCTTTGTCCCCCTCCCCTGGCTGATGGCCTCCAGCCCCAAGGCAGCTGCATTTCAGTGCTACAGTGGATTTTTCAGGATGAAGGGTTTAGTAGATGTACAACAGAGGGCCAAATTCTGAAACTGGGGCACGTAGTTTGCTCAGACCTCATAGAGGCAAAACTCCCCTTGGAGTAAGAATTGAGTAAACACCTCAGGAGTGGGTGGTGCGTCAATGCACAGACATCCCCCCCTGCTCTTGCATCTAGGGCTCTGCTGTTAACTGGGGTGGGGGGAAGCTATTATCTGGCTTTTATCTCCTGGAAAACATGGAGGTGCTAGGGGTCCTCACTGGAACAACTATAAGAATTTTTCAACATGGGCAAAACATCTTTTCTCCTAGTTTCATTTGCGAAGTCGGCTGAACTGTTATGCCTGAAACTTTCAAACAACAATTCAGCCAGAAGCAGACACCCGGCCTGGGAAATTTCAGTTCAAATGTTTAAAGTCTGGCAAACTTATCAACAACTGAAAACCAGGTCTTCTAATCGAAGGTGTCAGACAGCCTTACGTAATGGTGCTGCCACCAGCAGCACCTACAATGGCCCATCCGTTTGTGAATCCCATTCAGCTAAACTCTTTGCTCCAGTAACATCTGTGGCAAGGAGTTCCAGAGGCCAAATATAGATTATGTTAACAATTTTCTGTTATCACTGTTATATGTTCAAATTTTCAATGTAATTGAATGTTCCCTTGTTCGTGTTTTATGAAACACAGTGAATACAAATGTCTGAACAACTTTCTTTATCAATAGATTCATAGGGTTTAAGGCCACAAGTGACCATTAGATCATCCAGTCTGAATTCCAATATAACACAGGCCATTATATTTCACCCAGTTACCCCAGTATTCAGCCCCATGACTTGTCTGTGACTAAGGCCTGGTCCACACTGAGATTTTACATCTCAGAATCATAGAGCCACAGGGTTAGAAGGGACCACAAGGGCCATATAGTCTAACCTGTGCCAAGATGCAGGATTTGTTGTGTCTAAACCATCCCATACAGCCTCCTTTGGAAAACTTTCAGAAGAAGAGCTTCTATAACCTCTCGAGGTCTCTTTTCCATTGTCCTCCTGTTCTTACAGTTAGGAAGTTTTTACTGAAATTTCATCTAAATCTGCTCTGCTGTAGTTTGAACCCATTGCCTCTTCTCCTGTCCTCTGTGGCAAGAGAGAACTTTTCCCCACCTTTTTTTTATGGCAGCTTTTCATGTATTTGAAGACTGCTACCATGTCCCCACTTAATCTCCTCTTTTCCAAACTAAACATACCTAGTTCCTCAGCCTTTGTCATATGGCTTCCCTCCCATCCCTTTGATCATGGTTGCTGCTTGCCTCTGGATCCTTTCCAGTTTCTCTACATCCTTCCTATACATTGATGACCAAAATTGGACTCGGTACTCAAGCTGAGGCCGAACCAGCGATGCGTAGATGAATACTATCACCTCCCATGACAGCATCCTATACGACCGAAAATTGCATTTTCTTTTTTTTTGCAGTAGCCAAAAGAAAGGAAGCCCCTGAGAGATGTAGCTGTATCGCACTAACCCCAGTGTAGACAGCATGAGGTCGACAGAAGAATTCGTCCATCGACCTCGCTACCACCTCTCGGGGTGGTGGATTAACTACGCTACCGGGAGAACCCCTCCTATCAGTGCAAGTAGTCTTTACATTGAAGCACTACAGCAGCATCGCTGTAACGTTTTCAGTGCACACAAGCCCTCAAGCAGATCTCCAAGAAAAGCATCCAGTCTGGCTCTGCAGACACACGGAGTTGGAAAATCAACCTTTTCCCTTCGCAGTTCGTTCCAAATCACTCTCAGTGATAAACATTTGTCCCTTATTTCCAACTGGATTTTGTCTGGCTTCAGCTTCCAGTTATTGGGCCTTGCTCTGCCTTTCTCTGCTAGATTACAGAGCCCGGTATTACTCTTTAATATAAATAGAAAGTCTTTCACACTGTCTGGCATTTTTTCCAGCCTCGAATCATTTTTGTGGCTCTTTTGTGCACCCTCTCCAATTTTTCAACATCCTTTTTGAAATGTGGACCCTGGGCCTGGACAATGCCATGTGGAGAGGTAAAATCCTTCCATTGCCCCAATTCATCCTTGCTTATTCATCCACGGATCACATCCGCCCTTTCGGTCACAGCATCACAAAGGGAGCTCACTATGAGTTGAGTATCCACAGTGACCCCTAAATCCTTTTCAGAGTCACTGTGTTCCCTAATACAGTGCCCTAATTTGTGGGTCAGGCCTGCATTCCCTGTTCCAAAATGATAGCCAGGCATTCTTTATATGCATAGACTTTTGTGTTAAGTAATCCCATACCTGCATTTCCATTGATTCCTAATGCTGTCTTATGTTGTTTTTTTTAAACGTTCCCTTTATTTCTTTAAATAGTTTTTGTTTAACACGAAACTGCCCTGTATTTGCCTTTTTTGGGCTCTGCTGCTTCCTGGTTGTGTACTTCTGGTTCCGAATGAGATATGTGGATGAACGGTCAGTTTGGATATCTGGTGTTCGTAATGCTAAGATTCTTCTGTAGATGCTCTTTCACATCCTCCTTGACTGCTGATGGACTGGAAAGTATTTCATCGTCTCATGTGATATGCGTACCTCATACTGCTTCTTTCCGAATGCACAACAAAAATATTTCTTGAACACATCTACCTTTTCTGCAATATTAACAAGTTTCCTTTCTCCCTCTAGGAATTGACCTAAACTTTTTCTAGGCTTTCTTTTGTTCTTAATATTCTTAATAGCCTCATTTTTGTGATCCTTAACTCTGCCAAGCATGGATTTTCCCCTGATGTCTTTAACGTCCCTTATCAATTTTCATCATTTCCAGTTTGTATTGCTTTTTATCTATTTTCCCTTTTCCCTATGTATTATATATTGCTTTTTCTCTCCTAACTGCTGCCTTCACTTTCTAACCGCGTTTTTAGCCAAAGTTGTTCACTTTCTTGATTGTGGAATCGAGTCTTTTTAGCTATCCAATAAACTCTTCTTTAAAAACTGCCAGTTTTCTTTCACATTCCTCCCAATCAGTTTTGCTGATAATTTGCTTCATCTTTGGGGAATTAGTCCTTTGGAAGCACTAAGTGTCCACAGATATTACTGGTTGGGAACTGTTCTCTGTTTGTCCATTTGAATATAATCGCTTCCATTCTTTATATTGTTCTCCTCTATCATATGTACCCTTCTTGGTCTCTTCTCTTAACTAAACAGTCCCAGGCATTTCAATTTGTCTTCATATGGCATCCTCCCCCTGTCTCATATATCCCCTTTATAGCTGCTATATCCTTTATAGAAACTGGATCATGCCTGGCCTTTTCCCGGAGCTGTGTTCCAGCTGGGATGCTTCCCCCGACACATGTTGACAAAGGTTTAGATTTTTTCTACTCTCACATTTTGAGCAACTGGGTGAATGGGGAACTCCCTGCAGCACAGACTCTCTAGCCTGGGTTTCATTGCATGAATGAACAATGACAGATAACCAATATCCACACTAGTATTTCTGATGGAGCCTATTAAGGATTCATAGACCCCAAAGGGTAGGAATTATTGATGTATGGTGCACCATAACACATGGAATTGGCATTAGTAGGGTCATTTGTTCATAATTCATTTCTCTGAATAATGAAAATGTCAATTTTCAGTATATGAAGAGTGAACAATCTGCTTCCCCCATGAAAACACCTCCAGTAGTGCATGTATGTCTCATATTAATATTGTCTCTCCATCTAGGCATTTGTACTGAAACCTTCACCCTTGACCTTGGTCACATACAGGAAGTCAGGGGAACATACGATACGTGCAGGAGACACTGTTCTGCCTCAGAGTTGGACACCTTCTCCCCTACTCCATGTCAGATTCCAACACAACTGACTTCACTAACCCCTCCACCTTCATCTTGCTGGGCATTCCTGGCCTGGAAGGGGCCCATGTCTGGATCTCCATCCCCTTCTGTACCATGTATGTCACAGCCATCTTGGGGAACTTCACCATCCTGTTCATCGTGAAGACGGAGCTGAGCCTCCATGGGCCCATGTATTATTTCCTCTGCATGCTGGCGGTCACCGACCTGGTCCTGTCCACATCCATCCTGCCCAAAATGCTGAGCATCTTCTGGTTCAATTCCAGGGAGATCAATTTCAGTGCTTGCCTCACCCAGCTGTACTTGATTCACTGCTTCATAGTGATGGAGTCTGGGATCCTTGTGGCCATGGCTTTTGATCGCTACGTGGCCATCTGCGATCCCCTGAGACATTCTACTACGCTGACAAACCCCGTTGTGGCCAAGATTGGCTTGGCCGCGTTACTGCGCGGTGGCATGCTCGTATTGCCCTATGTCTTGCTGGCGAGGCAATGGCCATATTGCAGAACCAACATCATCCCCCACACACACTGCGAGCACATGGCCGTGGTGAAGCTGGCCTGTGCTGACATCCGTGTCAGTAGTTACTACGGCCTCTCTGTGGCAATCTTGGTGATCAGTATGGATGTGCTTTTTATCGCTGTGTCCTATATCCAAATCCTCAGGGCCATCTTCAGCCTCCCCACAAAGGACGCCCGGCTCAAGACTTTTGGGACTTGCATCTCCCACCTCTGTACCATCTTAGTCTTTTACATCTCAGCTCTCTTCTCCTCCCTCGCATACCGGTTTGGCCAGAATGTGGCCCTGCACTTCCACGTTCTCATTGCTAATGTCTACTTCCTGGTGCCCTCCATGCTAAACCCCATAATCTACGGGGTGAGGACCAAACAGATCCGGGACAGGCTACTCCGGCTCTTTACTCATAAAGGGACCTAAAATTTTCTCCTGGTGCCATGGCTTTTAGACTGAGCTCCATGCAGAGCTGGAAGGTGACATGGTGCTGGGCCCTACCGTTTCCTGACCTTACTGTGTGGTGTCAAAGTGACAGATGGTAACTGGATTACTGAAGCCCTGTCCTCTGCCCAATCTCTTCCCCCAAGACCCCACCTTTGTTCCACATGTTCTCTCAAGGCCCCACCCATTTCTGTGACACTTCCACCAAGTCAGTGCCCCCCATCAGTCGCTCCTCTACTCCCCTCTCCCCATCATTTGCTGGATCATCTCCACCTCCCTCTGCCATCAGCTGGGCTCCCTCTGCTCTGGGGCTGGAAGGGGGCTGCTGCAGCCTGACTTGGAGCCTGCAAGTGAGTGCAGCGAGGACACAGCCTTGGGGCTGACAGGCCAGTCAGGAGCGCAGAGGGAAGCCAGGAAGGAGTATAAAGGCAGCTGAGTGTTGAGAGCAGGGTTCTGAGGCAGGTGGGTGAGATTGTGCATCATAAAGTTTGTGGGCCCTAAAGCTCAGCTACAAAGTCCTGAGGGAAGAGACCCTTGTGTGGCTTATTTCTTTAGCTTTCAGCTCCCTTTTGTTTCTCCCGACTGGGGGCTTGAAGCAGGCAGGGTCCTTGCAATGGGGCTGGGCTGGGATCCCTTTGTCCTGAGCCAGGCCTTGGGAGCAGGCCAGGAATCAGTTTTCAAGCTAGGAGGACAACCACTGAGAGAGGTGGAAGGATAGGCCCCAGCTTTATCTGGGAAGGCGGGATGCTGGGCAGAGGCCGGGGTGGCTGCGATAGCTGATAGAGAGGGAGATAAAAGGCACACCTGCCATTAGCCAGCTATTTACACACGTGCATGGCACCATACCTGGAACTACAGGGAACCCATTGCCCCGGGTCTGAAATCGAACTGTGAAGCTGAGTCAAACATACGCTCTGCATGACGCTTTTGATCACTACATCTAGAAGCTCTTTAGCTAGACTGCTAGGCAGCGTTTGTGACAGATTCCTCCCGGGGTTCATCTGGAACTGGGGTACCACTCAGCCCCCTGACCCCCCAGCCTGGGCTCCCTCTAACACTGTACTGCTGTGACAAGCTACAAAGACTTCCACCCTGCACTTTCACCAGCATTCACACGGGTAGGGACACACCCACACCTATGCAGTTACATAGGAAAGCTTCTCCCAGCTCCTCAGGCACCCCCCCTCCTCTGGAGTAAAAACCCAAATTTATACCATCTTGCGCTGCACGGGAAACCATATGGTGTAAGCTCATAACATTTTTCACCTCCTCCAATGTGGAGAGGAATATGCAACAGCGTTTTGGTCCTGAATTTTGATACAGCAAACTAAGTGTATTAATGACAATATATAGATTTTAAGATATTTTAATGATAGCAAAGAGATCCAAGCAGATTATCTAGCAAATAAGCAAAAACTACAAACTAAGCTTAATATACTAAAGAGATTGGATATGAATACCCATTTCTCATCCTAAGAGATGATACAAGCAGGCTGCAGATTCTTAAGGGGCCAGCTGCACTTGTTTTATGGCTTGGAATCCCCAGGTGTTTTGGTCCTTAGTTTTGATATGGCAATCTAAGTTTATTAACTAGAAAAGAGAGATTTTAAGTGATTATAAGTGATAGCAAGCAGATCAAAGCAGATTACATAGCAAATAAACAAAAATACAACCTAAGCTTCATATACTAAACAGATTCAATATGAATTAGCGTATTCTCACCCTAACTGGTGATACAAGCAGACTTTTAAATTCTTAAAGGTACAAGCTGCACTTGTTTGCAGCTTGGAACCCCCAGGTGTTCCATTCACAAGCTAAAAAAATTCCTTTAGCCTGGATGCAGCACTGCCCCTAGTTCAGTCTTTGTTCCTCAGGTGTTTCCAGGAGTTTTCTTGGGTGGGGAGAGAAGAGCAACAGATTCTGTCCCTCCCTGCCTTATAAAGCTTTGTCATATGGCAGATACCTTTGTTTCAAAGCTTGGTTCCCAGACTGATCTGTGGAAAAACACTGACATCCCAAGATGGAGTCTAGAGACATGTGGTCTGGTCACATGTCCTTGTAGAGTCATAGCAGCTATTATTCACAGCCCGTCTGTAGTGTTCACAGGAAGTCTCCCCAGGTGGGGATAAGCTTCTTCTAAGGCCTATTGTTTTTTCCTAATGGCTCGTTGCTTGGAATGGTCCTTCCCCACCCAGCTATCTAGACTGAAAGCAACTTGTCTAGTGGGTGTGACCCATGTGTAATTCCATTTGAAATACAGCTACATCACCAATATTCATAACATCTCTCATAAAAATGATACACGCACACAAATAAGAAAATCATATTCAACAAATCATTTCTTATCCAATGACATCTCATGGGACTTATCTTGTATAAAATGCATTATAATTATGTCATAATCACATCATAATAATATCACTGTGGAGAATATGGGGTGCAGTCTCATAGCATTATCCCCATGTCATGGACTGACTTAGCCTTGTGTAATGATAAAGTGATTTACCCCAAATCACACAATGAGTCAGTGGCAGAGCTGAGAATAGGGAATCCTGACCCCCATCCCCGCACCATTGCTGTAGTAATGAATGGGCACTGCTCCTCTGGGTTGTATTAGATGCAGTGAGGCTATTTGTGTGTCGTGATCAGTGGAGTTGCCATCCTTCTTAAACAGGAGTAATTTATTAAAGAAACAGCTAAAAACTACAGCCACAAAAAAAAGGATTCCACACAGCTCAGTCTTCAGCCTTGTCTTGCTTGTTTACCAGGGACCACATGCTGCTTGGAATTTAGATTATGTGTTGTAACTTGATCTTTCACCACTAACTTCAAAGTTTGTCAAGGGGGAAAGTAGTATTCGAGAAAAAGTATGTGCATTAATTAAGGAAGGGAGTGATAAAATTAATTTTTTTTTTTTCTTTTTTATTGAGATGTACTATATCTCCTAGAACTGGAAGGGACCTTGAAAGGTTATTGAGTTTAGCCCCCCGCTTTCACTAGCAGGACCAAGTACTGATTTTGCCCCAGATCCCTAAGTGGACCCCTCAACGATTGAGCTCACAACCCTGGGTTTAGCAGACCAATGCTCAAACCACTAAGCTATCCCTCCCCCCTGCTGAGGTAGCTGAGGTACCAAACTTTAAATATATCTTAAAATGTCACTATATAGAGTGTAATTAAGGGATGGATGTTAGCAGTATGGATCTATAATACATTTTTTATTACAAATTGTTCAGATTGGTTTGGGTTTATGTGCACTGAAGGATTTATACAAATAGTTGTGATAAATACAAATAATTAAATTGGGAGGATTTGAGAGATTAAACATCACTGCAATGAACTTCATGGAAGGTACTCAATATTGTGAGACTCAGCCACCCTTAGAAATATTAAAGAGTAAGTAAATAGGTGCAAAGATGACTTACTGGTTGGAAGAGAAGGAAATACAGCCCAGCAGAACACAATAATAAAATGGCTGCTGAAGGTCAGCAGTTCCTTGTATCATTCGACACATGTAAAGGAGCAGCAGCTTCTCAAAAGGTGTTCTGGGAAAGAGGTCCTAGAAAAATGCAACCCTGGGGAGATTTGGTAAGATCAAGGCATTCCCGGAGGAATCCACATTTGTGTGCAACAGCTTATATGGCGCTACTTGGTAACCAGGCCCAAGCCTCATTGTAGGCAAAGGAAAGACTCCCAGAGACAGATGGGACTAAATGGCCACACTGGGGTACAGCCATTCCCCGCCAACTCCAGAGAGTTGGAGAAAATGGGAACATTTTAAGTAATATTTGTGGTGTGACAGCGCATGTCTGTTTCTTACAGTGGGGAAAAATCTCGGGTGGTGTCAAGGCTGATTCGAGTGCAGAAGGTGCGGGCCCGCAAGGACTCCAAAAATTAAAACTTGCCACTCCAGGCTTGTAATGCTGCCACCAACCCAAGCAATCTGGTTCCATTTCAGTTTAGGTGGAGCCCATCCTTCCTGTATAGGCTCCCCCTATTTCCCTCCCTGTCAGGTACTAAATCCACCCCAGCCTCGGTCTAGCATCCCTCTTTTCCAGCTAATGCAGGGGCTGATCCTTCCACCTCTCCCAGCTGTTGTCCTCCTAGTTTCAAAGCTGATCCCTGTCCCTGCCCCTGAGGCCTGGCTCAGGGCAAAGGACCCACAGCCCATCCCCATTGCAGGGACCCTGCCAGCTACAGGTCCCCAGCCAGGAGGAGCCAAAGGGAGCAGAAAGCTAAGTAAATAAACTACACAATGTAACTGAGCTTTAGGGTCCACAAGCTTTATGATGCACAATCTTGCCCATCTGTCTCCCAACCCTGACCCCAACCCTCAGCTGTTTTTATACAGCTGTGATGGGTTCCCCCAGAGTATCACCTGGAACTGGGGTACCACTCACCCCCCCCAATCCACCAGCCTGTGTTCCTTCTTACTGTACTGCTGTGGCAAGCTGTAAAGTCCTCCAGGATTCAGCCTGCACGTTCACCAGCATACTTACGGGTAGGGACACACCCAGCTGTTACATGTAGACGGGCTTTCTGACCAGCCCCTGCCTGGGAAGTCTGAACCTGGGCCACCTTCCAGCTTCTCAGGCACAAACCCCCTCTGGAGTATAATCCCAAACGTATACCATCTTGCATTGCACAGTGAACTGTACATCACAAGCTCATAAAATTTGCCCCCACTCTCAATGTGGAGAGGAATATATAGCAGCCTTTTGGCCCTGAATTATGATCCCCATATTGGTTTAGATAAAGTAAAACAAATTTATTAACTACAAAAGCTATATTTTAAGGGATTATAAGGGATTAAAGCAGGTTACCTAGAAAATAAACAAAATACACAAACCAAACTTAAAATACTAAACAGATTGGATATGAATAGCAGGTTCTCACCCTAAGAGATGATAAAGCAGGCAGCAGATTCTTATGGGGCAAGCTGCACTTGCTTTACAGCTTGGAACACCCAGGTGTTCCATTCACAGGGTAAAAATCCCTTTAGCCTGGGTCCAGCACTGCTCCCAGTTCAGTCTTTGTTCTTCAGGTGTTTCCAGGAGTCTTCTCGGGTGGGGAGTGAAGAAAACCAGACGATGTCACTCCCTGCCTTATATAGCTTTTCTTTTATGGCGGGAATCTTTTATTTTAAAGCTAGGTTCCCAGACTGGTCTGTGGAAAAACTGACATGCCAAGATGGAGTCTAGAGACATGTGGTCACATCACATGTTCTTGTAGATTCATAGCAGCCATTACATGGAGCCTGTCTGTAGGATCCTCAGGAAGGCTCCTCAGGTGGGGGATAAGTTTCTTCTAAGGCCTATTATTTTTTTCGTAATGGCTCATTGCCCTGAATAGGCCCTTCCCCACCCAGCTATCTAGACTAAAAGCATCTTGTCTAGTGGGGGTTCCCCAGGTGTAACTACATTTTGAAATACAGATCCATAGTCAATATTCACAACTTCACATGCAGCAATGATACATGCACAAAAAATAGGATAATCGTATTCAGAAGAACATAAAGTTTCCAGATGGGGAGGACTGTGGGGGAGGGAGGTGAAGATGATGCAGTGAGTGATGGGGAGTGGGGAGCAGAGGAGCAAGTGACAGGGGCATGGCGTTGTGGGAAAAGACAGAGAAGTGAGTTGGAACTTGAGGGAAGATGTGGAGCAGGGGTGGGTTCTTGGGCGAAGGGATAGGTCAGGGAGAAGGCCTTGGGTGTCCAGTTACAATTAGAATTACAATTAGAATGGTGAAAACCCTATGAGTGAATGAGTTGTACACAGACTGATTCTCCAGTTTGTCAAATTGACACAGCACAGTAAGGCCAGGAGAGGGTTTAATGTCTCTTTGACTGTCCAGTCAGTGATTCAGGGAAGAGGGCCCAGAACCATGTCATAAGCCAGCTCTGCACAGAGCTCGATCTGAGAGCCAGAGCACCAGGAGAAAATTTAGGTCCCTTTATGAGTAAAGAAATGGAGCAGCCTGTTCCGTATCTGTTTGGTCCTCACCCCGTAGATGATGGGGTTTAGCAAGGGGGAAACCAGGAGGTACACATTGCCAATGAGAACATGGAAATGCACGGCCATATTCTGGCCAAACCGGGACATGAGGGATGAGAAGAGACCTGGGATGTAAAAGGCTAAGATGGCGCAGAGGTGGGAGAAGCAGGTTTCAAATGTCTTGATCCGGGCGTCCTTTGTGGGGAGTCTGAAAATGGCCCTGAGGATCTGGATGTAGGACACTGTGATAAAAAACACATCCAGACAGAGCACACACAATAGCACAAAGAGGCCGTAGTAACTACTGACACGGATGTCGGCACAGGCCAGCTTCACCACGGCCATGTGCTCACAGTGCGTATGGGGGATGACGTTGGTTCTGCAATATGGCCATCGCCTCACCAGGAAGGGATAGGGCAGTGCAAGCATGCCACCCCGCAGCAAAATGGCCAGGCCGATCTTGGCCACCATAGGGTTTGTCAGGATGGTGGAATGTCTCAGGGGATTGCAGATGGCCACATAGCGATCAACAGCCATGGCCACAAAGATCCCAGACTCCATCCCTGAGAAGGAGTGAATGAAGTACAGCTGGGTGAGGCAGGCACTGAAATTGATCTCCCTGGAATTGAACCAGAAGATGCTCAGCATTTTGGGTAGGGTGGACATGGACAGGACCAGGTCGGTGATGGCCAGCATGCAGAGGAAATAGTACATGGGGACATGGAGGCTCGACTCCGTCTTCACGATAAAAAGGATGGTGAAGTTCCCCAAGATGGCTATAATGTACATGGTGCAGAAAGGGATGGAGATCCAGACATGGGCTGCCTCCAGGCCAGGAATGCCCAGCAGGATGAAGGTGGAGGGGTTGGTGAAGTCGGTTATGTTGGAATCTGACATTGAGTAGAGAAGGAGGTGTTCAACTCTGAGGCAGAACAGTGTCTCATGCGTGAACTGTACGTTCCCCTCACTTCCTCTATGCACTCAGGTCTAGGGTGAGAGTCGCAGTACAAATGCCTGGATGGAGAGACAATGTTAATATGAGACACTACATGTACTACCAGGGTCTGTTCTCATGGGTGAGGCGGATTGGTCTCTCTTAACACACTGAAAATTGACATTTTCATAATTCAGAGAAATGAATTATGAACAACTGACCCTACTAATGCCAATTCCATATTTTATGGTGCTCCTTGTGTCAATAATTCCTACCCGTCATGGTGTGGGAAGCTTTAATAGGCACCAGCAGCAACATATAACAAATGTGGAAAATGGAAAATAGCAAACAGTACAAATAGGAAATTGTGAAAATTGATAAGAGGCATTAAAAACATCAGGGAAAAATCCATGCTGGGCAGGGCTAAGGATAACATAAAGGAGGTTATTAAGAATATTAAGAACAAAAGAAATCCTGTAAAAGCTTTAGACCAATTACTGGAAGGAGAAAAGAAACTTTTTATTTTTGCATTTGGTCAAGTAGATGTGTTCAAGAAATATTTTTGTTCTTCATTCAGAAAGAAGCAGTATGAAGTACTCATATCGCCTGAAGTGCTGATACACCTTTGAGTCCAAGGAAGGCTTTAAACAGTACCTACAGTAGAACTTTAGAGTTACAAATATCAGAGTTATGAACTGACCAAACAAACACACATCTCTTTTGGAACCGGAAGTAGGTAATCAGGTTGCAACAGAGCCAGAAAAAAAAAAGGGGCGGGGGCAAATACAGGACAGTTCTGTGTTAAACGTAAACTATGAAAAAAATAAAGAGAATGTTTAAAAAACAGATGTGCAAGGTTAGGAAGCAATGGAAAAGCTGATATGGGATTAGTTATAAAAAGTTTAGGAATATAATTAATGCCAGTCAACCACATGGTTTATGGAAAACAGGTCTTGTGAAATAAACCTGATTTCATCCTTTAATGAGAGTATATGTTTGGTTGATAAAGGGAACTGAGCAGATGCAACAGACTTAGATTTCTCAGGTATTTTATTTAGTAGGGAAATATATTCAGATTAAAAAATGAACAAAATACAATATCAATAGAGCACATGTTAAGTGGACTAAAAACTAGCTAACTGCCAGATCTCAGAAAGCAGTTGTCAATGGCCCATTGTCAGTGAATGGGGCTGTTTCTAGTGGGGTTCTCCAGGGATCATTTCCAGACCTGATGCTATTCAACATTTTCATCAATGAACTGGAAGTAAATAGAAAATCACTGGTAGCACCACCGTTAGTTAAGGCTGTCTGACATATTCAATTAGGAGACCACATTTTCAGTTGCTTATACATTTGCCAAACTTTAATCTTTTGGACTGAAATTTCCCACGCATGGTGTCTGCTTCCAGATGAATTGTTTTTTGAAAGTTTGAGGCATAACAGTTCGTCCAACTTCTAAAATGAAGCTAGGAGAAAAGATGCCTTGCCCATGTCGAAACATTCTTAGAATTGTTCCAGTGAGGAGCGTTAACACCTCCATGCCTTATACAGATAAAAGTCGGGTAACAGACTGTCCCCTCACGCCTGTCCCCCGTTAACAGCCAGAGCCCTGAAATGCAAGAGGAGGAGGTGACAGTGTCTCTGCATTAACACACAGCTGGCTCCTGCGGTCTTTACTCAGTTCTTACTCCAATGGGAGTTTTGCCTTAGTGAGGCCTGAGCAAATTACAGGTCATGGCCTCAGAATTTGGCCTTGTATTGTCCATCTACTAACACCTTTCACCCTGAAGGTTACACTGTGCCACTGAAATGCACCACCTTGGGCCTGGAGATCATCAGCCGGGGAGGTACTGGAAAGAGGCACATTTTGGCCCACGATACTGGAGCAAACTCATCCCTTGTGGCAAGGGCCCTGGGATGTTTAATGGCTGTGCAGAACAGAAAGGACCACAGACTTACTCTCTATCCCATCACACCCATGTTACACTGGGTTTGTTGAGCAGGAGAGCTCCTCAGCAAGAGTTGGGTACCTGTGAATTCTGAGACCGAAGTGTCTTCCCTCTCAGGTAGCTGTATCCCACACATCTCTCACTCCACCTCTGCAGCAACATCCTACACCGAGAACAAACACTGGGGTGTACAATGTTTATAATATAGCTCTGTGTAGTCCCAGTGGGGTTTGCTCAGACTCTAGCAGAGAAACAACATCTGGATGCAAACAGGTTGGACACAGGGAAACACTCTAGCCAATGTCTCTTTTCATATCTGCCCTTCTATGCTATTTATCCAGCTTTAGGAGTAAACAGTAATTAAGGGACCTTCCCAAAGGGAGATGAGAACTCCTGGACTCTGTGCTGAGTCAGAGAGGAATTGGCTGCTCTGTGAATTTGTGTATATTTAAAAATTATCGTTGATTAAGAAAACTAGGGATAATGCCGAGGTCTCCATAGGGTTTCATGCCCTGTAAATTCCCAGGATGAATGGGAAGATATTAGGCTGACAGATCTGGAGAAAGATGCCTGAGGGGAGACACGAACACTTTCTGCAGGCACACGGGGCTGTTGCTAAGGGATCAGAGATCAGCAATTCTCATCAGTAACTATCATCATACTGTGCAGCACCTTTCATTGAAGGATCTTTTAAACACCTAGCAAATGAAAGTCACAATCAACATATCCCCATTTTACAGACAGGTAAACTGATCCACGGGGAGAGTGCCTTGGCCAAGGTCACACAGAGAATGACAGACAGAACCAAGGAGTCCTGACTTCCCTGCCTTAACTATGGTCTCTCCATCAATAATTGAGCGTATGACAAAAGGGAAATGGACTCACCGTCTTGTAGGGCCGGTTCATGTGGTAGGTGTGACGGACTTCCCTGGGGTGTAACCTGGACTGAGGTACCGCTGACCCCTCTGGCATACCAATCTGGGCCCCCTCTCACACTGGGAAGCTTTGACAAGCTGCAATAATCTCCAGGTCTTGCACTTATACACAGCCATACACAGACAGGGACACACCCAGCTGCAGTTATATGAAAGCTTTCACTAGCCACTCATGAACCCACAACAGAGAGGCTCCAGCAAATTCCCCCATAGCTCCCCAGGCAGGACCCCAGAACAGTAGCATGATGCCCTGCTGATCAGTGTAATTTTATTTTCCAGTCCACCCCTCCCTCAGTGTGGAGAGAAGAATGCACCAAGCAGGTTTTGCATTTCCTGAGCAGGTTTTGCATTTCAAACCACACACTGTATTAGGTGTAAAAATATAAAACAGATTTCTTAAGTACTGAAAGATAGACTTTAAGAGATTATAAGTGATAGCAAACAGTTGAAAGTTGGATATAAACAAAAAAATAAACAAAACTGCAATCTAAGTTCTATACACTAGACAGGATTTGAGTCAACCTGTGTCTTACACTGATGGTACAAACATCCCACCAGTCTTCCATACACAGGCTAGAAACCCCTTCAGCCTGGGACCACAGCCCCAGTTCAATCCTTGTTCCTATGGTGTTTCCAGGTGACGAGTTGTGGGGGGAGTGAGGCGAAGTGATGATGTCACTTCCACCTGTTATAGCTTCTGCCATGTGGAGGTAACTTCATTTTTCCAAGCAAAAGCCCCCAGAGCAGTTAGTGGGAAAGTACAGGAACAAGATGGAGTCCGGTGTCACATCAGCTGGTCACATGCCCTTGAATACTTCAACAACTCATAGCTGGGGTGATCACCTATATCCTGGCTAGAACATTCACAGGAAAGTCCATTGGGGGGAGGGGGGGCAATCTTCTTCTAAGGCCTATCGTGTTTCTTAATGGGTCATTACCTTGAATGGTCCATCCAGAATGTGCTGGCTAGACTGCATGTAAACTACCTTGTGGATGTTACCCAGGAGCAAACCCATTTGAAAGACTGGTACATAATCAATATTCATAACTTTACGTACAAAAACGATACACACACACAACTAGAGTAATCATATTGTGTTTCCTCCCTCCTGCCTCAGTCCATGCTGCCTTGTAAAGTGTGACACTACATTAAAAGCAACATGTTAACCCTTAAGGGCTCAGCCAAGTGCTGATTCATCATTTAGCAGCAAGGCATTCCCTGGGAAATATCCCACCCTCTGTCTCTACTATCTCAACCAGGCTTCACAATCACTCATTGCTGTGTAGAATATTAAACCGTTTGTTTAAAATTGTTTAAAATGTATACTGTATATGTATATAATGTCTTTTGTCCGGTGATTTTTTTACCCCCCAGAACCTAACCCCTCACCATTTACATAAATTCTTATGTGGAAATTGGATTTGCTTAGCATCATTTCACATAAGGTTGCATTTTTCAGGAATATAACAACAACGTTAAGTGAGGGTGCCAGGGTGTTGCTTTGAGGTGCAGAATATCACACCTCCCTCCTTAGTTTATTGCAGGTGTGTTAGTCACTGACTAATGCGAAGGCAGCCTGCCCAAGACCCTCTTTAGGTTTTGAACATACAACTCTCAAGAGTTGTAAGCACTGCAGAGTTTTCCACATGTGTTCTTCAAAAGTTTTGTGGGGCTTTTCTGGGTTTCTAGAAAACCTGTCTTTGTGTCTTTGCAGCATTGTTAACCATTGTGCTTTTCCAACCGGTGGTAACTCAATACAGATATTCACTAATGTAATGCAGTGATGTGCCTCAGTTCCCCCTTCCACACAGCAGGCCAGGTTTATTATGGTTTCCCTGCTGTGATAAGCTTTGAGCCTGTTTACAGGTGTTAGCTGAGAAGCAGGATCCCCATAGACGTTCTTGTTTACTACTCGTAGCATGTCCAAAAGCTTTTCCCCCAAATCATGCATGTTACATCTTCTCATAGGATTTACCATCAGGACCAAATTCTTCATTATAAGATTTAGCATTTGCTTCAAACTTTGGATCATGAGATTTAACAATGACACCAAATCTTTATCACAGGTAGGTGTTTTCAAATATTTTTTATTATACCAGGCCTTCTGCCTGGACAGTTTGGTTTGTTCAGTACCCATTGTGTCTTTCAACTCCTCCCTGAACTTTCACATGTGTTTAGTTACTGGGTTTCCTTTCCCCTCAGTGTCCCTTTCACTGGGGATTGCAGTTGAAGGTCATCATAGGGGTCTTGGCATTCCAGGGTCAGGTGAGGTAAGGGGACTTTGCATGTTGACTAGCCCTCTGTGGTGCTGCTTCCAAACCTCCAGGGTTATGCTCATTCAAAAGATCCACCTCTCCTCTCAATGCCTGAGACACAGGTTGGGTGCCTGGATGCACAGATGCTGAATCAGCCATTCTGTCCTGGGCATCCTCCCCCTTGTGATCAGTGAGGAGACAGTCCTGTTCTCACACGGTTCCTCCCCCAATTTTCCCCTGAGCCCCGCTACATACATACCCCAATGCTCTCTATCCTCTGCTCAGCGGTAAAGGGCTCCAAGCTAAAACTCTGGAAAGTTTTCTCACCTGCAGGCACTACACCCCCAGCACTTCCTGAGATGCTGTTGCCTCCAGCTGCAATGTTAAAGGAACCCTCACATCCCCCCTTGGTGGTTTACACAATTCCATGACCCTTCTCTGGTCTCCCCTCCAGAAGACATCTTCCTTTGCTCCTGAGCATAGGATTTTTCCCTTGTTAAGCTGAAATCTTGACATTCCCCCCTCCAACATTTCTCCAACTCTGAGGAGATATCACATTCACCTTCAGGGCAGGAGCTGATCTCAACCACCCACACCTCTGGAAGCATGCAGCTTCTCCCTGCTGCACAAGAATCAAGGAGCCATTCTCTCATTCCTTCAGCACTTCCTGGGACTTTATCCTTTCCCTCTGGGGTCCCAACAGAATGTTCCTTCTTGGTGCTAGCTTACCCCTTAACAGCCCGACCTACACAGAATAAATCATTGCCAATCACAGAATCATAGAATATCAGGGTTGGAAGGGACCTCAGGAGGTATCTAGTCCAACCCCCTGCTCAAAGCAGGACCAATTCCCAACTAAATCATCCCAGCCAGGGCTTTGTCAAGCCTGACCTTAAAAACTTCTAAGGAAGGAGCTTCCACCACCTCCCTAGGTAACCCATTCCAGTGCTTCACCACCCTCCTAGTGAAATAGTGTTTCCTAATATCCAACCTAAACCTCCCCCACTGCAACTTGAGACCATCACTCCTTGTTCTGTCATCTGCTACCACTGAGAACAATCTAGATCCATACTCTTTGGAATTCCCTTTCAGGTAGTTGAAAGGAGCTATCAAATCCCCCCTCATTCTTCTCTTCTGCAGTCTAAATAATCCCAGTTCCTTCAGCCTCTCTTCATAAGTCACAATTAGGATAGTGTGACAAGGTGCTGGGCATGAACTGCTGACCCAGACCTCTGTCATGCCATCCTCAAAAGCTTCAGCTTTGACAAACCTTACCAAGCAGTGATTGTAGTGCGGGATTCAATCATTAGAAATATAGATAGTTGGGTCTGTGATAATCCAGAACACCCCGTGGTGAATTGCCAGGGGTGTGTGAAGGTAGCAGATCTTGCAAGACATCCAGACACACTTGTTGTATTGTGTTGGGAAGAAGCTTGGTACATGTAGGTGCCAGTAACAGAGGGAAAGGCAGGAGAGAGATCCTGGAGGCCAAATTTAGTCTGGAAGGCAGGAGATTAAGATCCAGGACCTCCACGGCAGCATTCTCTGAAATGCTTCCAGTTCCACGTGCAGGGCCAGGTAGAGAGACAGAGCTGCAGGGTATCAATGTGTGGATGCGATGAGGGAGGAGTGGTTCAGATTTATTAGGAACTGGGAAAAATTTTTGGAAAGGAGGAGATTATATAGGAAGGATGGGCTCCACCTTAACCAACATGGAACCAGACTGATGGCATGTCAAAATAAAAAGGTGATAGAGGATGTTTTAAACCAGGGGCTGAGGGAAAGCTGACGGTGCTGAGGAGCACATAGAATTATAGACCCATAGGGGTAGAAGGGACCTCAAGGGTCAGCAAGTTTAACCCCCTGCCAAGATGGAGGATTTGTTGTTTCTAAACCACCCAAGATAGATGGCTATCCAGCCACCTTGTGAAAACCTCCAGGGAAGGAGCTTGCGCGACCTCCCGAGGCATCTGTACCATTGCCCTGCTGGGCTTACATTTTGGAAGTTTTTCCTGAGATTTAATCTAAATCTGCTATGCTGTAGTTTGAACCCATTGCCTCTCATACTGCCCTCTGTGGCAAGGAAAAACAACATTTTTTCTATCTTTTTTATGGCAGCTTTTCATGTATTTGAAGACCGCTATCATATCCCCTCTTAATCTCCTCTTTTCCAAACTAAACATAGAATCATAGAACTGGAAGGGTCCTCGAGAGGTCATCTAGTCCAGTCCCCTGCACTCATGGCAGGACTAAGTATTAACTAGATCATCCCTGACAGGGGTTTGTCCAACCTACTCTTAAAAATTTCCAGTGATAGAAATTCCAAAACCTCCCTAGGCAATTTATTCCCATGCCTAACCCCCCTGACAGTTAGGAAGTTTTTTCCTAATGTCCAACCTAAACCTCCCTTGCTGCAATTTAAGCCCACTGCTTCTTGTGATATCCTCTGAGATTAAGGAGAACAATTTTTCTCCCTCCTCCTTGTAACAACCTTTTATCTTCCTCCTTGTAACAACCTTTTAGATATGTGTAAACTTTTATCATGTCCCCTGATGAACGCTGAGGGGTACCAGGAAATACCAGTGGATCTCGAGTGCTTGTAGAGTCTACATCTGAGTCCATAGGGACAAGATAAACTGTTGGACTTTTAGTCTGACCAGGGCTCATGGAGGCATAGAGCAGCATGTCCTGAGGAGACTGAAACCAGTGTGGCAAACCCAAACTCTGATGAAAATGGACAGATCACTCAAATTGACCTGGTGTTACCCGGGGACAGGGCAATAAAACATATGGGTAATGAGTCACCAGTCTTAAGAAGGTGACAGAGAACTGCTAGGGGTGTACAGCCTGGGAAACTTAGAGATGATTCTAAGATTGATTGGTACTATGTCATGTTTTAATGACTATTGTCATGTATGGTATAAAGTGGACATGGGAGGTTAAATATATGAAATGTTCTTTTATTAATTGTTAATGTTTTTATATAATATGATGCTGGTAAATGCTGTTAATATGGGGCCCAGATGAGCTAGTGGGAACATTCTGTCTGTGGCAGAGTAGCAGGGGGGAATGTAGTGGGACTGTTGGCCCCTCACAGAAACATAGTGAGGATTTTTGTTTGGCCGGCTCCCAGTACCAAAAGGAAGAGGAAGGGTCAATGGGAAACCAGGCCCTGAGACTGACAGGCTACAGGGGAAATGGCGAGAGGTCAATGCTCCCGGTAAGCCTGATAGACAGGGCAGGCAGGAAAATGAAGGAGTCAGGAGGTCGGGGGTCCCGTCCTCCATGTGTGCTGGGGCTGCCTGGGCCACAGTGGGGCTGAGCTAAGGAGAGAGCAGAGGCCTGGGCTGAGCTGGGAGCAGAGCTGCATTGGCCAGAGCCAGAGGGCTCAGAGAAGCATCCCAGGAAGCAGGTCAATGCTGGGAGCAGAGCCACAGCAGTGTGCTGCCCCAGCTCTGCACAGACAGCCAGCACAGCAAACCTCGAGCGAACGGCCCAATGACCACAAGATACACCAAGGGACGAAGGCACCAGGCCAGGTTTATTGTCGATGAAGCTTGGCACTAGTATCTCGGAGATTCTACCAGACCACCAGTACAGGTATTCCATGACAATGGACCAGCTCAGTGAATGGCAGGACTTTCCACTCCCTCTGAGATACATCTTAGTACCCGATACAAACAAGTTACATACAGCCCCTCTGACATAGTTAGTTACTGCCCTCTGAAGTGGGTAGTTAGCTGGTTTGATCAAAACATCTTTATCATGCACTGTCATCCTGACCTTATCTTTTAGGAGGGGTCAGTGTGTTCCTGTTAGCTTTTTATAACCATCCTAGTATTGGGATATTCTGATACTACTTGATATTGGAATGTGTTTGGGTGTGTACTCTGTGCCTAGCACTTTCTAGGAATGTGTATTTCTGAGGTATCAGCCCTGTACTTGCTAGATTCTGTGAGCAGGTCCTGCCTCTTGCTCACAGTTTGTCTTGGCTTTATATCAGTAAAGCTTTGACTACTTCTTTTGCCCAGGCTTATGTCTTAGGTTCTCTTCCTACTACATTCCCCCACTTTTTGTCTTTTTAGCGGGAGGATGTTCACCCGTCATCCCAGAAAACCATAATGCATGGACTGAAGATGTCCCAGTGGGCTAAACACTGTTATAAGGCTACCTTACTTTCCCGTCCACGCATCCATGCCCCATTTGTCCCTCAGTATGCACATTTCCTCGTACAACTGATGGACAGATTTTATTTTTCAATTGTTTTTAGTTTCTCACAGTGGACCTGGAAATGTTAGTCCCGGGACCATGACTGAGAAGGAGGGTGTAGAGTTTTGCTCTGATAACCTGTGGGTGACATGAAGAGGCCTTAATACTTAGTTGGTGGTCGATGAAATGGGCTTTGTTCAGGATTATAAGTGGACTGTGCTTATACTTTATATAATAGTATAGGTATATATACTAATATATATGAGGGATTACATGGTTGGTTTTTTTTTTTTGAATAGTTAAATACCAGAAATATTCCCTATATAACTTGTGATACATAATACTATATGAGTAATGTCGATAGTTGGTATGCATACATAGATGTAAATGTGTATATAATAATATATATTTGTATCTTAAACATTTCTTATAGGACACATTTGGTTCAACAGACCGCACAGAGTATCCAAGTATACAGATGTCCAACAGCCCTTACAAACTGCATAAGTACAAGCATTTGTTTTTTAAAACCTTAATAAGCATTTGATTATACCTTATAATGATTATTCATTACTGTGGCAGTGTTGATAGCTAGTTCAATTCCTTTCTGAACCCAGCATTGTAATTTGGCTTTTTTCGGTTTGAGGTTGCCTGTAGCAACACATTCCCATCAGTGCAATTACAGTTATGACTCGTATTCCCATCGGTGTTACAACAAGTGTTCTGACTATTGGGTGTAGAGTGATATCCTCTGGAATTGCCCACCAAGGTGTTTCCCCCTCTCTTTCTTTCTACTTCTTCTCTTTGTTGTTGGATAAGATAAGCTATGGGTATTAAGGTTTCCTTGGTTCTTGACATTGAGTCATGTATGTTGAATTGTAATCACTCCACCGGGGGAAACAATTTAATCACTACATCTTGTAGGCTACCAGGAAGAGTAATAATTTCAGTGGCAGTGCTGACACTACTTGTTGGCCAAAGGGCGTAGGTTTCGACTGGGACGGTGCTAGTGACTTGCACATAAAATTCTGAATTGATTTCAGAACAAATGTTTCCGTGTATAGAAACATTGGAATAGCCCAGAGAACACACCCCATCTTGTATTTGTACCAGCTCATTGATTAATTATTTTTGTATCAATTGGGCCCAGCCTCTTTTTGTGTTATTGGTATTAAGTGTAGCGTAGCATTTACACAGCCACCATCTGTTATGTTTTGAACCACAAGCCTGATAATTTTCTATGCCAGTTTTAGTTACTAGGTGCACAGTGGGACAGTGCTGTACATAGGTATTATTTACCAAAGTTCCCATACTGTTGGCATAGAACAATTTGACTGCATTTTGCATTTACCTTGGGATGGCCATAATGCTATGACGGTTTTTATTGTTATCATGATTTAAACTTGAAACCTTATTAAATGTAGCAGATTGTAAAAACACTGGACTTTTTGGTCCTGTATTTGTTTTAAAATGGCTGTGCGGTCCAGTATTTGTGGCCAATCTTGTATTTTTAATTGTAATAAGCTTCATTTGATGATTTTAATTACTTTATTACCATAGGCCATACAGCCAATTGTCAGTGAAACATTTTTTTCATGCTGTTAGTAGGATAGTAGAATTTAGGTGGTCGAATCCTTGAGCAATTGAATGTATGCTGTCAATGGTACTGGCATGTTGATTTAGCAATAGGCTGCTAATGCTTTTTCCCATTCTGAATGTCTTACCTAGTCCATTAATGATGCTGTTTATCTCTAGATTCAGATTTTTTGATATTTGCTGAATTTTAGGTGCACATGCTAAGACCTGAGCCTTTTAATATGATTTTCATAAGACTTTTTATTTTTGTAAGTAGGGGATTTTGAAAACCATTTCACAAATGCAATTGCACTTCAATTTTTGAATTGAACCAATTTTTGTATTGTTGCAGGCATTGTATCAGCATGATTATACTAGCAAAATTTAGTTTTAGTGGCACAGTCATCCATCCCACATATTTTACCATATACTTTGTGGTAAGGTGCAGGATGTAGATTTGGACATTCTATTGACAAAGTAGTGTTAGGCTATCTCTACACTGCCAGTGTCACCCCCTGAGTGATAAAAAGCACCACTGTAGACAGCACCTTATCACTGGCAGCCACGCTTCATTCAGGGTGGTTTGGTTTTGTCACCAGGAGAGCTCTCTCCCAGCAATAAAGAGTGGCTACACAGCACACCTTAAGCCAGTGTGGTCTCTTGCCATATTTCCTGTCTTTCTTATGCAATGGGATAGTTTGCTCTTCTGCCTTTAATAATGTTTCTCTGAAAAACTGCCAGCTGTCTTCTATTGTTTTTCCCCTTAGACTTGTTCCCAATGAGATCTTGTCTACCAACTCCCTGAGTTTGCTAAAGTCTGCCTTCTTTAAATCCATTGTCTTTATTTTGCTGTTTTCCCTCCTAGCATTCCTTAGAATCATGAACACTATCATTTCATGACCACTTTCCCCCAAGCTGCTTTCCACTTTCAAATTCTTAACCAGTTCCTCCTTGTTTGTCAAAATCAAGTCTAGAACAGCCTCTGCCCTAGAAGCTTTCTCCACCTTCTGGAACAAAAAATTGTCTCCAATACATTTCAATAACTTATTGGATAATCTGTGTTCTGCAGAGTTATTTCCCCAACAGATGTCTGGGTAGTTGAAATCCCCCATTACCACCAAGTCCTGTGCTTTGGGTTTTCTTGTTAGTTGTTTGAAAAATTCCTCATTTACATCTTCTTGGACTGTACCCACCCAGTATTTGAGACTGTTTATTCAGATTGTTGTTGCCAGTGTTTTCACAGTGTCTCAATCTGGGGAGTACAGTGGATTTTCCCAGCGGGGCATGGGTTTTCCAAAGGCCACTTCATAAGGACTAATTCCTGCCAAGTGATTTGGGGGAAGCTCTGGATTCTCATCAGAACCCATGGAAGCACCATGCCCCAGTTTGTTCCCAGCTCATTGCACACTTTGGATAATTCAATTTTAAAAGACTTGTCCATTAAATCCACTACATCCCACTTCCCTCCCAGAGCTGAGATATAAACGGGGAGTCCTGATGGAGTCTCTTTCTCTGCAGAGTTAGTAACAAAATTAGAACATACATTAAATTTTTCAATCTAACCATTGTCCCTTATGTAACTTTGCATAAGATGTCAGAACATGTTCGTATGAGAGCTGGGTTTAATATTTATTTTTCTTTCTTTTGTATAGGAATTAGATGCAGTGCTCCTGTCAGCTCATTGCTAAGTTATCTGCCCAAAACTAGAGTTTTCAAGAGCCTAAGTAACCCCTGGAATCACGGTGAAAGTTGCATCCCACAACCAAAATCTGAAATGGCTCCCTTATACTGTTGGCAAGGGGACAGAGGTGGAAATGATCCTGTGCGGGGGAGGGAAGGAGACGAGTCTGAGAGAGGAGCAAGTCCTTGGGGGAAGAGGCAAAGCAGGGGCGGAGCCTTGGCAGAAAAGGTGGGGCAAAGTGGAATTTATTGGGTCCAGTTACCAGCAATTAGAAAAGTGGCAACCCAGTGAATGGTACATTGACCGACTCTCCAGTTTGTAACATTGACACAGCACAGTGATGTCAGGAAAGGATTTAATGTGTCTTTGACTGTCCAGGAAGTGATTCAGAAAAGAAGTCCTAGAACTATGTCATCAGCCAGCTCTGCACAGAGCTTGCTTTGAAATCTAGAGCACCAGGAGGAAAATTTAGGTCCCTTTGTGAGTAAATAGCCGGAGCAGCCTGTCCCGGATTTCTTTGGTCCTCACACCGTAGATGATGGGGTGTACCACAGGGGGCACCATAAGGTACACGTTGGCAATGAGAATGTGAAAATGCAGGGCCACGTTGTGGCCAAAACGGTTTGTGAGGAAGGAGAAGAGAGCTGGCATGTAAGAGGCTAAGATGACAAAGATGTGGGAGCCACAGGTCACAAAAGTCTTGACTCGGGCATCCTTTGTGGGGAGGCGGAAGATGGCCCTGAGGATCTGGATATAGGACACAGTGATAAAAAACACATCCAGACCAGTCACCAAGAATGCCACAGAGAGGCTGTAGTAACTACTGACACGGATGTCGGCACAGGCCAGTTTCACCACGGCTATGTGCTCACAGTAAGAATGGGGGATGATGTTGGTTCTGCAATATGGCCACTGCCTCGCCAGGAAGGGATGAGGAAGTATAAGTGTGCCACCACGCAATACCACAGCCAGACCTATCTTGGCCACAATGGGGTTTGTCAGGATGGTGGAATGTCTCAGGGGATTGCAGATAGCCACGTAGCGATCAAAAGCCATGGCCACGAGGATCCCAGACTCCATCACTGAGAAGCAGCGAATGAAGTACATCTGGGTGAGGCAGGCACTGAAATCGATCTCCCTGGAATTGAACCAAAAGATTGCCAGCATTTTGGGTAGAATTGATGTGGACAGGACCAGGTCGCTGACAGCCAGCATACAGAGGAAATAGTACATGGGCCCATGGAGGTTTGGCTCCCTCTTCACGATGAACAGGATGATGAAGTTCCCCAAGATGGCTATGATGTACATGGTACAGAAGGGGATGGAGATCCAGACATGGACCATCTCCAGGCCAGGAATGCCCAGCAGGATGAACGTGGAGGGGTTGGTGTAGTCAGTTGTGTTGGAATCTGACATGCAGTACTGAGAAGGTATCCAACTCTGAGGAAGAATGCTGTCTCCTGCATATACCGTACGTTCCCCTGATGTCCTTATCTGGCCAGAGTCTAGCATGATGGTTGAAGTATGAATGCCTGGATGGAGAGACAATGTTAACATGAGACACTACATGCACTACAAAAGGCAGTTCTTATGGTTGAAGTAGATTAGTTGCTGGTCACACATAGAAAAATGACATTTTAATTATTCAGATAAATGAATTATTAACAGCTGACCCTACTAATGCCAATTCCATATTTTATGGTGCTCCATGCAGCAATCATTTATACACATCATGGGGGATTTAAGGGGGGGAAAGGATGGGACACCTTAATAGGGACCAGTAGGAAATACAAGTGTGGATACTTGTTATCCATCTTCATTCCTTAATGAATTGAAACCCAGGCTAGAGAGTCCATGCTGTGGGGCATTCCCCATTCACCTGGTTGCTCAAAATCTGAGAGTGGGGAAAAACAACAACAAAGCTTTGCCAAGACATGTGCTGGAGGAAACATCCCAACTCGAACACACCTCAGGGAAAAGAGCTATGAATCATTGATAGCAGCTCCATGGAAACTGCTGCTGCATGGCAAAAACAAAGGCAATGTCTGGATGCCTAATGAATGTTTTGGAGAATACCCTGCTCTGGACATGTGCTCAGTTTTGATCACCCAGTGTCTATGAAGGGTTTAGCAGATACAAAGGTGATTTCTGGGACAGGCTATGAGAATGGTGGAGGTTGCAATATGTGTACTGATTGAAAAGTCTGGGACTGTTGAGTTTAGAGAAGAGACAAAGAAGGTGTGTATGATAGTGGAGAACAAATTATAGAATGGAACTGATTACATTCAAATGCACAAACGGAGAACAGTTCCTAGCCAGTAATAACTATGGAGACTTAATGCTTCAAAAACACTAATTCTCCAAAGCTGAGGCAAATTATCAGCAAAACTGATTGGAAGGAAAATTTTAGACAGAATAATGGGAATCAAGATTGGGAGTTCTTGTGACAAAGTGAATTTAACAATTAGGAGGAAAATAAAGCAATAATGAACAAATGGGGGAAAGGAAAAATAGCAAAAAATACAAACAGAAGTTATGAAAATTGATAAGTGATTATGTTAAAGGAAAAAATCCTTGCTTGGAAGGACTATGAATCACAAAAAGTAGGTTATTGAGTCTATTAAGAACCAAAGAAATCCTAGAAAAATTACAGATCAATTCCTAAAGGGAGAAAGCAAACTTGTTAATGTTGCAGAAAAGGTAGATATGTTCAAGAGATAGGTTTGTTCTGCATTTGAAAAGAAGCAGTGTGAGGTATTCATATCACCTGACGTGATGAAACACTTTCCAGTGTTAACAATGAAGGAGGGTGTTAAACAGCATCTACAGTCGAACCTCAGAGTTATGAACACCAGAGCTATGAGCTAGCCGATCAACCACACATCTCACTTGGAAACAGAAGTACACAAACAGGCCGCAGCAGAGCTAACCCTCCTCCCAAAAACCGCGAATACAAGACCATTCTGTGTTAATGGTAAATTATTAAAAAAATAAAGGCTAGAAAACAATGGAAAAGCTGATATAGGATTAGTTCAAAAAATCCTCTAGAAATAAAATTGTCAGTCAGTCAGGATTTACAGAAAAAAGGTCTTGCCAAATAAATCCAATTTCATCCTTTAATGAGAGTAAACATTTTGTTGGACAAGGAAACCACATATAAGCAATGGACTTAAATTGCAGCAAGGGTGGTTTAGGTTGGACATTAGGAAAAACGTCCTAACTGTCTGGGTGGTTAGGCACTGGAATAAATTGCCTAGGGAGGTTGTGGAATCTCCATCATTGGAGATTTTTAAGAGCAGGTTAGACAAACACCTGTCAGGGATGTTCTAGATGGTGCTGGTCCTGCCATGAGTGCAGGGGACTGGACTTGATGTCCTCTCGAAGTCCCTTCCAGTTCTATGATTCTATGATATGTCATAGACTTTGATTTCTCTGAGGTATTTGAGTTAGTAGGGGAAAACATTCAGATAAAAAACACTATCCAATATCAGAAGAGCATACGTAAAATGAACTAAAAAGGGGCTAACAGACAGATCTCAGAAAGCACTGGTCAATGGGCCATTGTCAGCAAATCTAGCTGCATCTAGTGGTGTTCTGCACTGATCAGTTCTCGGCCCGATGCGTTTCAATATTTTTATCAAGGATCTGGAAGCAAATATTGAATCACTGAAGATAAAATTTGTGAATGACCCAAAGGTTGGCAGAGTGGTTACAATGAGGAGGCCAGGGCAGGCACACTGATTGATCTAGAGTGTTTTGTTTCATGCAAACAACATGCTTTAATACAGTGACATGGAAAGTTATCCTCTCGGAAAAGGGAATGTAGGCCCTACACGCTGTCAAATACAAAGTGATCCTCTTGGAACAGGGAAAGCAGGTCCAACCCACAGACTAGGGCACTGTATTATGGAATGCAGGGACACTGAAAAGGATGTAGGGGTCACTGTGGACACCCAACTCATCATGAGCTCCCAGTGTGATGCTGTGGTCAAAAGTGCTGATTCGATCCTCGGCTGCATTAACAGGGGAGTGGTGAGTTGGAGCAGGGGAAGGATTTTACCTCTGCACATGGCATTGGTGAAACTGACTGTCTCCAGTTCTGGGGTCCACATTTCAAAAATGTTGTTGAAAAAATGGAGAGGGTGCAAAAAAGAGCCAGAAAAGTGTTGGGAAAGTGGAGAAAATGTTGGACAATGAGAGACATAAAGAGCTTCATCTAGTTATGTTATCAAAAAGACGAAAAACATGGGTACTAACATACTCTGTAATCTAGTGGAGAAAGGCAGAACAAGGCCCAGTGGTTGGAAGCTGAAGCCAGACAAATTCCACCTAGAAATAAGGGTCAAATGTTTAATACTGACAGTGAATAATCTTTGGAACACACTGTGAAGGGAAGTGGTGGATTCTCCAACACCCCATACCTGCAGATCCAGACTGGATGCTTTTCTGGAAGATCTGCTTGAGGGCTTGTCCACACTGAAAATGCTAGAAAGGCACTGACAGCAGGGGTTCTCCCATCAGCATAGATGATCCACCTCCTCTAGAGGTGGTAGCTAGGGTCGATGGAAGAATTCTTCCCTTGACTTCAAGCTGTCTACGGAAGGTTAGGTTGCACTTGGGTTGTCAAACAGAAAGAGATGGGTACCTGTGATTTCTGAGATGGAAACATCTTCCCTGGAAATCCCCCTCAGGTAGCCGTGTCCCGCACCTCTCTCACCCCAGCATCTGCAGCAGCATCCAACAGAGAGCCGATACAGAAGTGTACACCATTTATAATATAGCTCAGGGCAATCCCAGTGAGGTTTGCTCAGCCTCTAGGGGAAAAAAACAAGCATCTGAATGTAAACAGGCTAGAGAAAATCCTGTCTGCACTTTTGTGTTCTTTATCCAGTCCTCTCCAGGTATTGCACTCACACAGTTGAACCATCTTGCCCTTGTCAGAAGCCTGACCAGTGTAAGTTTATTACCCTTCCTCAGTGTGGAGAGGATAATGCACCAGCCTTTTTCTCTGAAGAGATTTCCCTTTTACATTTCAAACAACACACTGTTTCAGGTTAAAACATATATATTAAAAATATTTATTAACTATAGAAAGATAGATATTAAGTGATTAGAAATAAAAGTGTGCAGGATTTGAATCAAGCCATCTCTCACCCTCATGGTACCAACAGTCCCCACTCCCCTCCTTGAGCTGATATAGAACCCAGGAGTCCTTACGGAGTAAGAATATACATTAAAATTTTCAACCTAGCCAGTGTCCCTTAAGTGATTTGCCACAAGATGTCAGAACATGTCAGTATTAGAGGTCAGTGGGTCTAATATTTATTTAATTTTCCTTCTTTTATACAGGATTTAGATACAGTGCTCCTGTTAGCTAATTGTTGTTATCAGCCAAAAAGTAGAGTTTTCAAGAGCCTAAGTAGCCCCTGGAATCACAGGGAAAGTTTTCACCCCTACCAAAACCTGAAATGGCTCCCTTGTATCTGGGGGTGAGGGAGGGATGTGGAGATGAGCCAGCGAGTGAAAATTACAAGTGCTATTGATAATGTAGGATTCAGGCCTGTATATTCACCTGAGACAGAATTTTGGGTCTTGTTTGCCCATTTGATTTTTGATACTCTTATATCTATATATACTTATATCTTATACTAATGTGTGTGAACAAAGGACAAAGATCATGTGTATGTTGCTTCTGCCTAGCCAGATGGGTTTGTTAGCATAATGGGAATAGGTAAGAACAGTTAAACGTGTTTCTGGGCATGCTGGGTGTATAATATATGAATGCACACTTTAAGACTGCCTCAACTCTTATCTCAAGGCAAGATCAAGCAATCAGTCGAGAGGGGAGAGGAGAGATTGGGGGGAAGGTATAAAACACAAAAAGGACACAGAAATGCCCGTCTATGACCATAGCAAAATCTCACTCCTTACCCCTCCCATGGGATACGAAAGAGTTGGGACAAAGACCCCAGAGTCACGACTCCCCAAAATGGAACATTACCATAAATTGAAAGGGGTGGGCCTGAGGGTGTGCATTTCAGGTATAATGATGTCAGCAAGAAAGGGGGCAAATGGGATATGGGAAATAAGGCTCTGCAGTATCAGGGCTATGGACATGCTTGCAGGAAACTAACCCCAATAAACATTGACTGCACCTTGGACTTCTGGTCTCCTGCTTTCTGTGTGCGTGACAAGAGCCAGGGGAGAGGGTGAAGGGAAAGCCCTTTAACAGTGACAGGGAAGAGAAGTAATAACAGATATGGGTGGGGTCTTGGGGGAAGAGGCAGAGCAGGGATGGAGCCTTGGCAGAAAAGGTGGGGCAAGGGGTGGGGCTTCGGACTTCCAGTTACCAGCAACTAGAAAGATAGCGAACCAAAGATTTGTATATAGACTGGTTTCCAGTTTGTCACGCTGAAACAGCACAGTAAGATCAGGAAAGGATTTAATATCTTTTTCACTGTCCAGTAATTGATTCAGGGAAGAGGGCCCAGGACCATGGCACCACCTAGATCGGCACGGAGCCTGCTGGGAGAACCAGAACACCAGGAGAAAACTTTTAGGTCCCTTTATGAGTAAAGAGCTGGAGCAACCTGTCCCAGATCAGTTTGGTCCCCCCCTCATAGATGACAGGATTTCAGGGTGCCAGGAGGTCCATGTTGGCAATGAGAACATGGAAATGCAGAGGCACATTGTGGCCAAAATGGTGCATGAGGAAGGAGAAGAAAGCTGGGATGTAAAAGGCTAAGATGACATGTGGGGAAGGAATGGAACCTCTCCAGAAGAGGGTACTTAGGAAGGAGATGTTGGTCCAGCTCTTTAAAAACACAGAGACTGGAGGAGTTACAAGAAGATGTGGCAGGACAGTGTCCCCAGTCAATGCTCTGGAACTGCTCCCCACAAAGCCACAAAGCCAGTCAGGACTTTGGGGAGCCTCCTCTTCCTCGGAACAGACCGTCTTCAAGGCAAGAAGCTCACACAGCTTCACCTGGGTTTGACCTTGGAGCATTCAGCATATGTCCCTCCGTGCACTTCCCGCAGCGAGTCTGCCCAGGCGGAGTCCTGGGGAAGCCAGAGGGTCCTGCACGCAACCCCACTTTGCAGTCAGACGTGACTCTCAGCCAGCCAGTAAAACAGAGGTTTATTAGATGACAGGAACATGGTCTAAAATAGAGCTTGTAGGTATAGCGGTGAACGGGACCCCTCGGCTGGGTCCATTATGAGGTTCAGAGAGCCAGACACCTGTGTCTGCACTCCCTTCCCCATTCCCAATGAGCACCCAACTGAAACCCCCTCCGGTCCCTCCTTCTCTGGGTTTTGTCTCTTTCCCGGGCCAGGAGGTCACCTGATCTCTTTGTTCACCTTTAGCGATTCCCTTGCAGAGGGGTAAGGGCCCTGGCCATTTGTTGCCAGGGAGACAGAGTGTCAGTCATTTATGCACACTGGCCTTTATCCCATCACTTAGAGCAGGGGTCGGCAACCTATGGCACACGTGCCGAAGGCAGCACTAGGGCTGATTTTCAGTGGCACTCACACTGCCTGGGTCCTGGCCACCAGTCCAGGGAGCTCTGCATTTTAATTTAATTTTAAATGAAGCTTCTTAAACATTTTAAAAACTTTACTTACTTTACATATAACAATAGTTTAGTTATATAATATAGACTTATAGAAAGAGACCTTCTAAAAACATTAAAATGTATGACTGGCACGCGAAACCTTAAATCAGAGTGAATAAATGAAGATTCGGCACACCACTTCTAAAAGGTTGCCGACCCGACCTAGAGACTTAAGAAATACATAGGGGAAACTGAGGCTCCCACACAGTATTCAGAGGAAACATTAACAACAGTCCGACTTCATCACACAGAGGCACAAGGGTGGGAGAAGGGACTCTTTGGTTGCAGGGCTGTGGCTGCAGGAGAGAGACAGACTCCAGCTAGAGGAGGAGCCAGGAGTTGCAGGAGCTGACCAGACTCCAAATCCCAAAGTTTGCTTCAGGGCAGTGTGGAAAAATTAATGCACATTGGAAAACATCACCCCAAATATAAAATGATGGGGTATAAATTAGTTATTGCCACTCAAGAAAGAGATCTTCAAGTCATTATGAATAGTTTTCTGAAATTCTACACTCAATGTGCAGTGGCAGTCAAAAAAGATAACAGAATGTTGGGAATCATTAAGAAAGGGATAGATAATAAGATGGAAAATATCATAAAATCATGACGATTATGGAGAAAGTGTATACAGAAAACTTCTTTGTGCCTTCTCATAATACAAGAACAAGAACTGTATGCATCCGAAGAAGAGGGCTGTAGTCCACGAAAGCTTATGCTCTAATAAATTTGTTAGTCTCTAAGGTGCCACAAGTACTCCTGTTCTTTTTGCGGATACAGACTAACACGGCTGCTACTCTGAAACAAGAACAAGAGGTCACTAAATGAAATGAATAGGCAGCAGGTTTAAAACAAACAAATGGGAGTATTTCTACACACAATGCACAGTCAACCTGGGGAGCTCTTTGCCAGAAGATATTGTGAAGGCCAAGACAATAACAGAGTAAAAAAAGAACTAGATGCATTCATGGAGGATAGGTCCATCAATGGCTATTAACCAGGAAGGGCAGGGATGATGTCCCTAGCCTCTGTTTGCCAGAAGCTAGGCATGGTTGACGTGGTATGGATTCCCTCTGGAGCACTTGGCATTGGTCACTGTTAGAAGACAGGATACTGGACTAGGTTTGGCCCAGTATGGCCGTTCTTATAATCTCATGTTCACTGAGGCAGGGAATGGCGTGCAGGTATCGCATTGTGTGTATTCAGTATCTCTTGTGCTGTCTAAAGTAAAGGAAATGTTTTAGAAAACCTGGGTCTGTTTGCTTCAACAATCTTGTGCCCAAGGGGGAGCTGTGGGAAGGGTGTGCTGAACCAATTGCTGTGTCTGGGGGAGCTGAACCATATTAGGGTGAAGAGAACAGCTTGTGAACCCCTTCACACAGGTAGGGATCACCCAGCCCTACTCCCCTTCCACTCACAGTACCCCAGCGTCCATGGAGCAGCTCCAGGTTTGCTGGCACACCCCTGCTCAAGCTCCAGTGGCTCGACGCCCGCCAGAAGTGCTTTTGAGTCAGAGCAGCGTTCAGGCCCTGCCTCTGGCTCTGGGTTTCTAGGCCCACTCTCAGGGTTCAGCTTCCATTCTAGCATCTCCCTCTGGGAGCGGGGAGCCGCACACCAAGCGCCAAGGCACCGAGGCTAATTCCTTTGCTCTGTACCTCAGCAGGCTTTTCTCCTATGGTAGAGAGTAGACTGCAGTCTTTTTCAGGACATGGAAGTATGTCTTCTATAAAAATACAAATGTAGAATTCAGAGAGCTCCAGTTCTATAGCTCTATTGCTGTGACACTCTGTACCCCCAAAGCAAAACCCTGGAACCCCACATTCACCATTGTTATCTAATTGCAACAAATCTTGTACAAAATATGTCATATGAGGTATCTATGGAAAAGCTGTGGTTTGCTGAATGTCATTATCCTATTTGTGTGTCTGTATCAGTTTTGTCTCTGAAGTAACAAATATTGACAATCTACCTGTATTTCAAATGTGTTTCCTCCTGTGGTGACTCCCACAAAGTAGTTTACATCCAGCCTAGCCAGCACATTGGGAATGGATATTCAACTTGATGGCTCATCATGAACACAATGGGCCATGCATGCAAGGGCATGTGAGCGGCTCATGTGACAATGGACTCCATCTTGTGCCTGTAATTTTCCACTAACTGTGCTGGTATCTCTGTTTGGGATAATGAAGTTCCCTCCACATGGCAGTTCCCACCACTTGATCTCACTCCCACCACAACTCAACACTTTAAAACACAGCCAAAAAGGAAAAAAAAAATGACTGGAAAGGTGGTCACAGGTTGGAAAGGAGAAATGCAGAAACCGCTCCAAAAGTCCACAAATGTGAACAGTTGTATCCTGCATACAATGAGGCAGGTAATATTGCTGAATAGGTTTCAGAGTAGCAGCCGTGTTAGTCCGTATCAGCAAAAACAACGAGGAGTCCTTGTGGCATCTTAGTCATAGATTCATAGATTCTAGGACTGGAAGGGACCTCGAGAGGTCATCGAGTCCAGTCCCCTGCCCGCATGGCAGGACCAAATACTGTCAAGACAATCCCTGATAGACATTTATCTAACCTACTCTTAAATATCTCCAGAGATGGAGATTCCACAACCTCCCTAGACAATTTATTCCAGTGTTTAACCACCCTGACAGTTAGGAATTTTTTCCTAATTTCCAACTTAGATCTCCCTTGCTGCAGTTTAAACCCACTGCTTCTTGTTCTATCCTTAGAGGCTAAGGTGAACAAGTTTTCTCCCTCCTCCTTATGACACCCTTTTAAATACCTGCAAACTGCTATCATGTCCCCTCTCAGTTTTCTCTTTTCCAAACTAAACAAACCCAATTCTTTCAGCCTTCCTTCATAGGTCATGTTCTCAAGACCTTTAATCATTCTTGTTGCTCTTCTCTGGACCCTTTCCAATTTCTCCACATCTTTTTCAAAATGCGGTGCCCAAACTGGACACAATACTCCAGCTGAGGCCTAACCAGAGCAGAGTAGAGCGGAAGAATGACTTCTCATGTCTTGCTCACAACACACCTATTAATACATCCCAGAATCATGTTTGCTTTTTTTGCAACAGCATCACACTGTTGACTCATATTTAGCTTGTGGTCCACTATAACCCTTAGATCCCTTCCTGCCGTACTCCTTCCTAGACAGTCTCTTCCCATTCTGTATCTGTGAAACTGATTTTTCCTTCCTAAGTGGAGCACTTTGCGTTTGTCTTTGTTAAACTTCATCCTGTTTAACTCAGACCATTTCTCCAATTTGTCCAGATCATTTTGAATTATGACCCTGTCCTCCAAAGCAGTTGCAATCCCTCCCAGTTTGGTATCATCCGCAAACTTAATAAGCGTACTTTCTATGCCAATATCTAAGTCGTTGATGAAGATATTGAACAGAGCCGGTCCCAAAACAGACCCCTGCGGTAGCCCACTCGTTATGCCTTTCCAGCAGGATTGGGAACCATTAATAACAACTCTCTGAGTACGGTAATGCAGCCAGTTATGCACCCACCTTATAGTAGCCCCATCTAAATTGTATTTGGCTAGTTTATCGATAAGAATATCATACGAGACTGTATCAAATGCCTTACTAAAGTCTAGGTATACCACATCCACAGCTTCACCCTTATCCACAAGGCTCGTTATCCTATCAAAGAAAGCTATCAGATTGGTTTGACATGATTTGTTCTTCACAAATCCATGCTGGCTGTTCCCTATCACCTTACCACCTTCCAAGTGTTTGCAGATGATTTCCTTAATTACTTGCTCCATTATCTTCCCTGGCACAGAAGTTAAACTAACGGGTCTGTAGTTTCCTGGGTTGTTTTTATTTCCCTTTTTATAGATGGGCACTATATTTGCCCTTTTCCAGTCTTCTGGAATCTCTCCCGTCTCCCATGATTTTCCAAA
>NC_048298.1:342326624-342346904 GCF_013100865.1 Trachemys scripta elegans | reverse complement strand
GGGAAATAAAAACAACCCAGGAAACTACAGACCAGTTAGTTTAACTTCTGTGCCAGGGAAGATAATGGAGCAAGTAATTAATGAAATTATCTGCAAACACTTGCAAAGTGGTAAGGTGATAGGGAACAGCCAGCATGGATTTGTGAAGAACAAATCATGTCAAAACAATCTGATAGCTTTCTTTGATTAGATAACGAGCCTTGTGGATAAGGGAGAAGCTGTGGATGTGGTATACCTAGACTTTAGTAAGGCATTTGATAGGGTCTCGTATGATATTCTTATCGATAAACTAGGCAAATACAATTTAGATGGGGCTACTATAAGGTGGGTGCATAACTGGCTGGATAACTGTATTCAGAGAGTTGTTATTAATGGTCCCCAATCCTGCTGGAAAGGCATAACGAGTGGGCTACCGCAGGGGTCTGTTTTGGGACCGGCTCTGTTCAATATCTTCATCAACGACTTAGATATTTGCATAGAAAGTACGCTTATTAAGTTTGCGGATGATACCAAACTGGGAGCGATTGCAACTACTTTGGAGGACAGGGTCATAATTCAAAATGATCTGGACAAATTGGAGAAATGGACTGAGGTAAACAGGATGAAGTTTAACAAAGACAAATGCAAAGTGCTCCACTTAGGAAGGAAAAATCAGTTTCACACACACAGAATGGGAAGAGACTGTCTAGGAAGGAGTACATACAGCTGGAAGGGATCTAGGGGTTATAGTGGACCACAAGCTAAATATGAGTCAACAGTGTGATGCTGTTGCAAAAAAAGCAAACATGATTCTGGGATGTATTAATAGGTGTGTTGTGAGCAAGACACGAGAAGTCATTCTTCCGCTCTACTCTGCTCTGGTTAGGCCTCAGCTGGAGTATTGTGTCCAGTTCTGGGCACCGCATTTCAAGAAAGATGTGGAGAAATTGGAGAGCATCCAGAGAAGAGCAACAAGAATGATTAAAGGTCTTGAGAGCATGACCTATGAAGGAAGGATGAAAGAACTGGGTTTGTTTAGTTTGGAAAAGAGAAGACTGAGAGGGGACATGTTTTCAGGTATCTAAAAGTGTGTCATAAGGAGGAGGGAGAAAACTTGTTCACCTTAACCTCTAAGGATAGAACAAGAAGCAATGGGCTTAAACTGCAGCAAGGGAGGTCTAGGTTGAACATTAGGAAAAAGTTCCTAACTGTCAGGGTGGTTAAACACTGGAATAAATTGCCTAGGGAGGTTGTGGAATCTCCATCTCTGGAGATATTTAAGAGTAGGTTAGATAAATGTCTATCAGGGATGGTCTAGACAGTATTTGATCCTGCCATGCGGGCAGGGGACTGGACTTAATGACCTCTCGAGGTCCCTTCCAGTCCTAGAATCTATGAATCCATGAATAATTGCCAAGTTATCAGCCAAAACACTAGAGCAGGTGTAGGCAACCTTTGGCACACGAGCCAAAGGTGGCATGTAAGCTCATTTTCAGTGGCACTCACACTGCCTGGGTCCTGGCGACCAGTCCGTGGGCTCTGCATTTTAATTTAATTTTAAATTAATCTTCTTAAACATTTTAAAAACCTTATTTACTTTACATACAACAATAGTGTAGTTGTATATTATAGTCTTATAGAAAGAGACCTTCTACAAACATTAAAATTTATTACCGGCATGCGAAACCTTAAATTAGAGTGAATAAATGAAGACTCGGCACACCACTTCTGAAAGGTTGCCGACCCCTGTCCTAAAGGATCCACTCTGCCACTGAAATGAAGCCACCTTAGGGTTGGAGCCCATCACAGACAGGCACAGCAAAGAGGGACATTTTGACCCATGATACTAGAGCAAATTCAGCATCTGTGGCAAGGGCCCTGGGATGTTTAGTGGCTGCATGGAGTGGAAATGACTACAGACCCTTTCTCTATCTCATCATTGCACTTGGTTTGTCGAACAGAAGGAGATGGGTACCTGTGATTTCTGAGACAGAAGCCTCTTCGCTAGAAATATCCCTCAGGTAGCCGTGTCCCACACCTCACCCCAATATCTGCAGCAGCATCGTACACCGAGAGCTGACACAGGTGTGTACATACACAGGTTTGTTTATAATATAGCTCTGTGCAATTCCAGTGGGTTCACTCAGCCTCTAGGGGAGAAGCGGCATCTGGATGCAGACAGGCTGAAGACCAGACACACTCTAGCTCATGTCTCTGTTTCCATGTCTGCACTTCTGTGTTGGTTATTCTGCTTTAGCACCAAACAATAATTAAGGGACCTTCCCAAAGGGAGATGAGAACTCTTGGGCTCTCCACTGAGTCAGAGAGGAATTGGATGTTCTGTGTATTTCTGTATATTAAAAATAATAGGTGATTACTTAGAAACCTAGGGATAGTGCCTAGGTCTCATAGGGTTTGATGTTGTCTAAATGCCCAGGATGGTAGATAGTAGAGAGATAGATCTGGAGAAAGATGACTATGGGGAGACACAAACACTTTCTGAAGTCACATGGGATTTTGCTTAGGGTGACCAGACAGCAAGTGTGAAAAATTGGGACAGGGGGTGGTGGGTAATAGGAGCCTATATAAGAAAAAGACCCAAAAATCGGGACTGTCACTATAAAATTGGGACATCTGGTCACCCTATCTTCGCTAAGGGGTCAGAGATTAGTAATTCTAATTAGTAACTATTATTATACCACATAGAAGGATCTTCAAATGACCTAAGAAAGGAAAGTCACTATGAAGACATCCCCATTATGTCCATAGGTAAACTGAGGAACAGGGAGACATGACTTGGCTAAAGTTACACAGAGAATGACAGACAGACTCCAGGAGTTCTGAGTTCCCTGCCATAAGAATGGTCTCTCCATCGGTAACTGAGTGCATGATAAGCAGGAAATGGAGTCATTCTTTCGTAGGGCCTGTTCATTGGGTAGGAGTGACGGACTTCTGCAGGGTGCGACCTGAAAGAGGGGTTCCCGTGATCTCTCTCACATACCAACCTGGGCCCCGCCACACTGTGAGGCTGTGAAGAGCTGCAATCATCTCCAGTTCTTGCACTTACACAGCCACACACAGTCAGAGACACACCCAGCGGCAGTTACCTGAAAGCTTTCACTAGCCACTCATGAACCAACAATAGAGAGGCTCCAGCCAGTTCCCCCAGCTCCACAGCCTAGGACCTCAGAGCTGTACAGTCTTGCCCTTGTCAGAAGACTGACCAGTGTAAGTTGCTTGTCCTGCCTCCTTCCCTCAATGTGGAGAGGACAATGCACCAGCCCCTGTTCCTGTGCAGATTTCCCTTTACACTTCAAACAACACACGGTTTTAGGTAAATAAATAGAAAGCAGATGTACTAAGTACAGAAAGATTTATTTTAAGTCATTATAAGTTATAAAGAACAGATCAAAGTTGGTTCCTTAAGAAATAAGCCAAATGATGATGTCGCTTTCCCCTATTATAGCTTCTGCCATGTGGAGGGAACTTCATTTTTCAAAGCAAACGCCCCAAGCACAATCTGTGGAAAAGTTCAGGCACAAGATGTAGTCCAGGGTCATATGAGCTGGTCACGTGCCCTTCCATGCTGCGAGCACATGGCCATGATGAAGCTGGTGTGTGGGGACTTTAGAGTCTGTGTCATTTATGGTTTGTTTATGGCTTTTATGGTGGGTGGGGAGTTGACCTCTTTATCATCACCATGTCCTATGCTATGATCCTCCAGGCAGTAACCGAGCTCCTGTGCACAAACTCCCGTCTCAAGGCCTTCAGCACCTGCGCGTCTCTCTTGTGTGTCATCCATGGCCTCTTCATCTTTCTCACCCATTGTTTTGGCCAGAACGTCCCCCTGGCAGCCATGTCCACATCCTGGTGGCCAATTTCTGTGGGTGCCCCCCCATGTGAAACTCTATTCTGTATGGCATGAAAACCAAACAGATCTGGGAGAGGGTGCTCTGTATCTTCCAGCAGAAGGGAATCTGAGCAGTGTGTGCCTCTCTAATTTAATCTAGGAATATAAAACATGCATCACCATGGCCTCTGACCCCCTCATGATCTGCCATTACTCACATTGATATGTGGTATTAGAGCTGTCACCATGGATGTCGAGTGGGCTCCTCGTTTGCATTAGCCCTTCTGTGTCTGGGTGCCCATGTCTGGGTCCAAAAACCAGACTGTCCAGGTAAAACCATGATGGGTGGAAACTCCATTCACTCTCATTTGATGCTGTGAACCATTGTTATCCTTATGTCTTTGGGTTTTTCCTGAACCTTTCACTCATGCACCTTGTGCTCAGAGGCAGAAGGCTGGGGCAGAGGCATCTGTCTATAAATAGGTTGGTCATTTAAGACACTCAGCACCTAACCAGATCTCGCAGGGACTGAAGAAGGGGGTAACTGCATTCTAGAGAAAAGCCAGTTTTCTCCAGCTTCTCTGCATTGGGTCGGGCATGGAAGGAATGGAACCTCCCCAGCAAAGGGAACAGAGAGAGGAGGGGTGGGTCCAGTCCTTTAAAAACACACAGACTGGATGAACCAGAAGAAGTTGGGGCAGGAGAGAGGCACACAGGCGGCAGATGGGACTCTTTGGCTGCAGCAGAGAGACGGACTCCAGATGGAGGAGGAGCCAGGAGTTGCAGGAAGTGGCTCCTGGACACCCTAGCGGGCTCTGACCAAATCCCAAAGTTCGCTCCAGGGTGGTGTGGACAAAGTAATGCACATTGGAAAACATCATTCCAAATATGCATATAAAATGATGGGGTCTAAATTAGCTTTTACCACTCAGAAAAGCGATCTTGGAGTCATTGTGGAAAGTTCTCTCCATTCAACATCCATTCAATTGGCAGCAACAGTCAAAAAAGGGAACAGAATGTTGGGAGTCATTAAGAAGGGGATAGATAATAAGATGGAAAATAGCATAAAATCATGACTGGTGTGGAGAAAGTGTATACAGAAGTGTTATTTATGCCTTCTGTAAATGAGTGCAGCCTCACCCAGAGGCACCTCCTGCTGGTCGTCTAGGAATTAGCTCTCCAGCCATTGGAGCACCTTCTGCAGGCTGGTGTCCCGCTACCGCTTGGCCCCCATGTCCCTCCCAGACCCTGTGCCCTGTTGTCTGGGGTGCTGCTCCCTCATAGACTCATAGACTTTAAGGTCAGAAGGGACCATTATGATCATCTGGTCTGACCCCCTGCATGCTGCAGGCCATAAAACCGTCCCTCCCCCTTCCCTGGACTCTGCTGTTGAAGTCCCCAATCCTGTTTTAGGTGACTTCAGTCGGCAGAAACCCTCCTGCTAGAGATCCCTGCCCTATGCTGCGGAGGAAGGCGAAAAACCTCCAGAGGCTCAGCCAATCTGCCCTGGAGGAAAATTCCTTCCCGACCCCAAATATGGCGATCAGTAATACCCCGAGCATATAGGCAAGACTCTCCAGCCTGAACCCTGTCAGCCATTATACAATTTACCTACCATTGCTTGGTTTTCCTTGACTACTATGTTTTACCATTAAACCCTAGCAGTAACCCCTCACAGCTCTGGGTCTCCCCCTCCCTGGGGAACCCCCATCCACTAGCCCCACTTCACCTCAGTCTTGGCTACTGCCAGTACTCATCTAGCCCCCATTCAGTGGGGCAGACTGCAGTATCAGCCACTCATCACAGGCAAAGGGGTTTGGACCTGCTGCCGCTGCCTACCCGTGGGCTGCCCCTGCAACCCAGTACCTAATAGGCCTTACCAGGCCTGCAGCCTGGGGCTTTCCTATGCCAGAGCTCCCCAGCTCCCTTGGCCTTTCCCCAGCCCTGCTCCACTCCAGAAACCTAGTTTAGGGTTACCATATTTAGAGCCTCCAAAAGGAGGACATTCCACGGGGCCCCGGCCCTGCCCCCAGCCCCGCCCCAGCCCCGCCCCGCCCCTTCCCCAAAGTCCCCGCCCCAACTCCGCCCCCTCCCCTGCTTCCCACGAACATTTGATTCGCGGGAAGCCTGAAGCAGGTAACGGGGGTGTGGGGGGAGGAGGCGCAGCCCAGTCTGGCCCCCCTGGCATCTCCAGCCTGGGTCGGCTCGGGCCCGGCCCCCGGCCGAGCACCCCCGGCCCGCACAGCACTGCCGGTCCCCGGCCTGGTCCCCGGGCTGGCCGAGCACCTCCGGCCCACCCAGCACTGCCGGTCCCCGGCCTGACCCCCGGACCCCAGCCGAGCACCCCCAGCCCGCCCAGCACTGCCGGTCCCTGGCCCGGCCCCTTGCTCAGCACCCCCCGGCCCCCGGTCCCGGCCCCGGCCCTGGCCCCCGTCTCGGCACCGCCGGCCCGGCTCCCGGCCCTCGGCACCGCACCGCCAGCCCGGTCCCCAGCTCGGAACCACACCGGCCCGGCCTCCGGCCCCCGGCCCGGCACCGCCGACCGCCGGCCCAGCCCCCGGTCCAGCACTGCCGGCCCCACATGTCCCGATTTTCCCGGACATGTCCGGCTTTTTGGGATTTCCCCCCGGAAGAGGATTTGGAGCCCAAAAAGCCGGAAATGTCCGGGAAAATCCGGATGTATGGTAACCCTAACCTAGTTAACCTCCCTGCAGCCAGGCCCTTCTCTCTCTGAACACACAGAGAGACTGCTGAGCTTCTGGCTCCCGACCAGCTGTGGCCTGATTGGGGCGTGTACCAGCTGCAGCCACTTCCCCAATCAGCCCAGCTTTTAGAGCTACAGCCCTCTTTCAGGGCTGATTTCAAGCCCTGCCAAGCAGGAGCGGGTGGTAACACTACACCGTCTCATAACACAAGAACTAGGGGTCACCAAATGAAATGAATAGGCAGCAGGTTTAAAACACACAAAAGGGAGCATTTCTACACACAACACGCAGTCAACCTGTGGAGCTCTTTGCCAGAGGATGTTGGGAATGTCACGACTATAACAGGGTTAAAAAAAAGAACTAAATACATTCATAGAGGATAGGCCCATCAACGGCTATAAACCAGGATGGGCAGGGATGGTGCCTGTAGCCTCTGTTTGCCAGAAGCTGGGAATAAAAGGGCACTGGTGCTTGCACATTAAGTGGTCTCCGGCTGATTTTTGGGATGAGCAATGAAGCGCTCCATTATACATGGGGGCTTGTCCGGGATTGGAAGCCAGTGAATGTGATTGGCGACCCGGAGATGGAGGAGACCCTGCAATGGCTGGTAAAGCAACAGACACAGCAGACCCTGCAAAGCTTCCAGCAGTCCTACCAGGCTGAGAGACACGTTTTCCTAGCCTGGCAGGTGGAACAGCAGTGAGGCCGGCAGGGATTTATCCGGGAGCAAACCAGCGAGCAGGGGCAACTCCAGCAACGCGTTGTGAGTCCTGTGACAGTGGAGGGCAGCTGTCCACTAGGCTGAGGACTGTGTAAGATGAGCCCGGCAGATGATCTGGATGCCTTCCTGGGGACCTTTGAGCAGGTAGCCACGGGCGCCGGGTGGGAGAGGGCAATGTGGGCCCTCCGACTCGCTCCCTATTTGACAGGGGAGGCTCAAGCAGTCTATATGGCATTGAGCGAGGGACAAGCCCGTGATTATGAGGCAGTAAGAGACGCCATTCTGGACCAGGTGGGTCTATTGGCTGAGCGGTACCAACAGAAGTTCCAGTTGGTCCAGTGGACATCAGCAGTGCAACCCCGGGCATATACCCAGAGGCTGATGGACTGGGCCACGCGTTGGCTGATGCCTGAGGCACATACCATGGGGGAAATCATGGATATCCTGGTCCTCGAACAATTGCTACAGAGACTCCCAGAGACCATTCACGTATGGGTGAGACGTCACCAGGCAGCATCGAGGCGGCTGTCAGATTGATGGAGGAGTACATAGCGGCCGAGGGACCCCGGAGGGAGGACCGACCCCCAAAAGACAGGAAGACAGGGAGAAGACAGACAGAACCTTTTTCTGGGAGAGAGCAAGAGAAGAAGGGGGAGCCCTGAGAAGCGCCCTAAAGGCCCGTCCGGCTAACGTGTTGGCAGTGTGGGAAACCAGGTGATACAAAACGGGAATGCCCGGATATGGAGTGCAGGTGGGCCGAATTTTGTGGATGGACTCAAGCTGAGGAGCAAAAACAGGGGCCGAAACTATCCTGTAAAGATTGGGAGAAAACCCCAAACGGGCCTGGTGGACATGGCCTCAGGCTGTACACTAGTACAGAGGGGGTTGGTAAAGCCGCACTGGCAGCTCCCAGGGGCAAGGATGGCTCTCGGGTGCATCCATGGGGACAAGAAGTCCTGCCCGATGGCCCAGGTACCCCTGGAAGTGAGGGGCCGCTTCAGATGGAAGTGGGTGGGGGTGCTGGATGGGCTACCATACTCGGTAGTGTTAGGCCAGGACTGGGGCCCACTGCCAAGAAGGAAGTGGTGGGGTACCCTGAAAGGGGGGGGGCAGAGATATCAAGCCAAAGGGTCCCCAGATGAAAGGACAGGCCTTGTCCCTTCGGTAGCGAAGAAACTCCTAGACAACAAAGCCCTGAGAGGGTGGATCCGTGGGAAGGGTATATGGGGGGGGGGGTTGGCCAACCTGAGCCCTTCAGAAGAAGGGACAGGCCAAGGGGAACACCCCATGTCACTGCTCCCTGCGGATGAGGCCCCTGACAAGCAGAATAGAGTGGGGGAAACTGAGGTGCAGAAGGTCCCGCCAGATGGTGGGATGAATCCTGACCCCTACCAAAGGGACAGGAGGAACAGGGGACCAGACGCCTGCCCATGTGTGACTGGTGTGATGACCTGAGGGCAGAGGTGGAACTGTGGGGGCAGCCACTCCCAGAACTGAGTACTTCTCTGAGAGGGGAATAGAGTTGGACGGGGGTCACCCAGCCAGGGGCAGAGAGCTTTCCCTTGAAGGGCCTGGCCCGAGTAGAGGGCAGAAGGGCGGAAGGGCCAAGGGGCCAAGTTCGGCCGGACCTTCCGCTTCTTAAGGGGGGAGGCATATAACAGGGTGCTGGCCAAAAAGTTCCTTTTTGACCAGGCACCTGTTAGCCCAGCTCCAATTAAGGGGTATTAATTGGTACTGGCTGGGTGTGGCTCGCAAAAGGGCTTCAGGAAAAACAAGTGCGGGCCTTGTTAGCCAAGAGGCTATATAAAGCTGGCGGGAAGGGGGGAACAGGAAAGGGAGGAGCCTGTGGCTGTAGTTCCCAGCTGGCTGAAGAAGCTGGCTGTCCCCCAGGGAGCTGGCTGGAATGGACTGTATATAAACAGTGGTGGGAACTGACACAAGGACTAAAAAGGCACTGGTGCTTGCACATTAAGCGGTCTCTGGCTGATTTTTGTCATGAGCAGTGAAGCGCACCGTTACAGTCCCACACACTGGACCCATGTGCTTTTGAATCAGAGCAGCGTTCAGGCCCAGCCTCTGGCTCTGGGTTTCTAGCTCTGGGTTTCTAGGCCCAGTCTAGGCCTAGTCTAGGTGCAGCTTCCATTATACCACCTCCCACTGGGACCGGGGAACTGCATAACAAGTACCAAGGCCCTGACGCTAGTTTCTTTTGCTCTGTACCTCGGCAGGCTTTTCACCTACGATACAGAGTAGACTGCAGTCTTTTTCAGGACATGGAAGTATGTCTTATATAAAAATACAAAATTAGAACTCAGAGAGGTCTAGTTCAGTAGATATATTGCTGTGACACTCTGTACCCCCAAAGCAAAACCCTGGCACCCCACATTCACCATTGTTATATAGTTGCAACAAATCTTGTACAAAATATGTCATATGAGGTATCTATGGAAAAGCTGTGGTTTGCTGAATGTGATTATCCTATTTGTAAAAAGCAACAGAGGGTCCTGTGGCACCTTTGAGACTAACAGAAGTATTGGGAGCATAAGCTTTCGTGGGTAAGAACCTCACTTCTTCAGATGCAAGAAGACTTACATCTGAAGAAGTGAGGTTCTTACCCACGAAAGCTTATGCTCCCAATACTTTTGTTAGTCTCAAAGGTGCCACAGGACCCTCTGTTGCTTTTTACAGATTCAGACTAACACGGCTACCCCTCTGATACTATCCTATTTGTGTGTCTGTATAATTTTTGCCTCTGAAGTAACAAATATTGACTGTCTACCTATATTTCAAATGTATTTCCTCCAGTGGTAACTCCCACAAAGTAGCTTACATCCAGGCTAGCCAGCACATTGTGAATGGATATTCAACTTGATGGCCCATCAAGGAACACAATGGGCCATGGAAGAATCTTCTCCCCATCTGTAGCTGAAATACCAGTAATGGCCCCTGCTATGGTTCAATAAAGGATGCAAGGGCATGTGACCAGCTCATGTGACACAGGACTCCATCTTGTGCCTGTACTTTTGTACTAACTGTGCTGGTATCTCTGTTTGGGGCAATGAAGTTCACTCCTTATGGCAGAAGCTATAAAAGGGGGAAGTGTTATCACCACTTGGACTTACTCCCCCCACAACTCAGCATTTTAAAACAAAGCTAGAAAAAAAAGACTTTGACTGGAGAGGTGGTCAGTGGTTGGAAAGGAGAAATGCAGGAACGTCGCCAAAAATCCACAAGTGGGAACAGTTGTGTCCTGCATACAATGAGGCAGGTGATATTGCTGAACACTTCACTATCTTTGAGATGTTGTGTGTGATTCATACGCTTCCTGATAACCAGAAGATGCACACTTTAGTTGCAAAGTGAATTGGTAAGGATCTGGATATAGTCAATAAAATGCCAATTGAGAATCTTTTAGATTATTCTAAATTCAAAGAAATGGTTTTGAAACAATTTCAGATTACCCCTGAAATATATAAAGTGAAATTTACAAATCCTAAGAGGGGTGCTGGTATGAGTAAAGTGGAATATTTAAACAAAATGAAAGATTTAATGGGAAAGCGGAAAAGGGGCAAAGGTGTTAGAAGCTTTGAAGGAATGTTTGATCATAGAATCATAGAATATCAGGGTTGGAAGGGACCTCAGGAGGTATCTAGTCCAACCCCCTGCTCAAAGCAGGACCAATTCCCAACTAAATCATCCCAGCCAGGGCTTTGTCAAGCCTGACCTTAAAAACCTCTAAGGAAGGAGATTCCACCACCTCCCTAGGTAACGCATTTCAGTGCTTCACCACCCTCCTAGTGAAATAGTGTTTCCTAATATCCAACCTAAACCTCCCCCACTGCAACTTGAGACCATTACTCCTTGTTCTGTCATCAGGTACCACTGAGAACAGTCTAGATCCATCCTCTTTGGAACCCCCTTTCAGGAAGTTGAAAGCAGCAAATCCCCCCTCATTCTTCTCTTCCGGAGACTAAACAATCCCAGTTCCCACAGCCTCTCCTCATAAGTCATGTGCTCCAGATCGCTAATAATTTTTGTTGCCCTCTGCTGGAATCTTTCCTATTTTTCCACATCCTTCTTGTAGTGTGGGGCCCAAAACTGGACACAGTACTCCAGATGAGGCCTCACCAATGTCAAATAAAGGGGAACGATCACGTTCCTCGATCTGCTGGCAATGCCCCTACTTATACAGTCCAAAATGCCATTAGCCTTCTTGGCAAAAAGAACACACTGTTAACTCATATCCAGTTTCTCATCCACTGTGACCCCTAGGTCCTTTTCTGCAGAACTGCTACCTAGCCATTAGGTCCCTAGTCTGTAGCAGTGCACAGGATTCTTCTGTCCTAAGGGCAGGACTCTGCACTTGTCCTTGTTGAACCTCATCTGGTTTTTTTCGGCCCAATCCTCTAATTTGTCTAGGTCCCTCTGTATCCGATCCCTACCCTCCAGTGTATCTACCACGCCTCCCAGTGTAGTATCATCTGCAAACTTGCTGAGGGTGCAGTCCATGCCATCCTCCAGATCATTAATAAAGATATTAAACAAAACCGGCCCCAGGACTGACCCTTGGGGCACTCCGCTTGAAACCGGCTGCCAACTAGACATGGAGCCATTGATCACTACCCGTTGAGCCCGATGATCTAGCCAGCTTTCTATCCACCTTACAGACCATTCATCCAGCCCATACTTCTTTAACTTGCTTGCAAGAATTCTGTGGAAGACCATATCAAAAGCTTTGCTAAAGTCAAGGAATAACACATCCACTGCTTTCCCCTCATCCAGAGCCAGTTATCTCATCGTAGAAGGCGATTAGGTTAGTCAGGCACGACTTCCCCTTTGTGAATCCATGCTGCCTGTTCCTGATCACTTTCCTCTCCTCTAAGTGTTTCATAATTGATTCCTTGAGGACCTGCTCCATAATTTTTCCAGGGACTGAGGTGAGGCTGACTGGCCTGACTGATGTTGTTACTCACGAACATTTCTTACACATATGTAAAGATGATGTAAAACAGAGTCTGTGGGACAAAAGGGTGAACACTATGGATGAGATGGCTTCTCTAGCTGATGATTTTGAGCAGACACAAGCATCTATTGTGAATAAACCACAGACAGAGGGGTTTACACTTGGTGAGAAGCATGTTCTGTTTTACCCCATTCCTCTATGCTTCACAGAGTGATAGCGAACTTGCAAATTCCCTTTCCATCCTTTCCTCACCAGACTCTGGCATACCAAGACACCAAAGATAAGCTTAGAATGAGATCCCTACTGAAGGGGATGCTGAGGGGAAAGGAAAAACAGTAACTAAATACATGCCAAGGTTCATGGAGGAATTGAACGACTATCTTAGTAATCAACTCTAATTTTTAAATATACACAAATACACAGAGCAGCCAATTTCTCTCTGACTCAGCACAGAGCCCAAGCATTCTCGTCTCCCCTTGGGAAGGTCCCTTAATTACTGTTTGCTGCTAAAGATGGATAAAAAACACAGAAGTGCAGATATGGAAACACAGACATGAGCTAGAGTGTGTCTGGTCTCCAGCCAGTTTGCATCCAGATGCTGCTCCTCCCCGGAGGCTGAGCGAACCCCACTGGGATTGCTTAGAGCTATATTATAAATGATGCACATCCTGTGTGAGCTCTCAGCGTTGGATGCTGCTGCAGATGCTGGGGTGAGAGAGGTGTGGGACACGGCTACCTGAGGGATATTCCCAGTGAAGAGGCTTCCTTCTCAGAAAATCACAGGTACCCATCTCTTTCTGTTCGACAAACTGAGTGCAACATATGCATGATGGGATAGAGAATAGGTCTGTTTTCATTTCCACTCCACACAGCCACTAAACATCCCAGGGCCCTTGCCACAGGTGCTGAATTTGTTCTAGAATCATGGGCCAAAATGTCCCTCTTTGCTGTGCCCCTCGGTAATGGGCTGCAGCCCTAAGGTGGCTTCATTTCAGTGGCACAGTGGATCCTTCAGGACAAGGCCAGATTGGGAGGCTGTGGGCCGTAGTTTGCTCAGACTCCCATGAAGCGCTATGCCAGCCCTCCTCTCGTGTTTTAAGTGTAGACAAGCCCTCAAGCAGATTATCCAGAAAAACATCCAGTCTGGAGTAAGAACTGAGTAAAACCTCAGGAGCCAGCTCTGTGTTAATGCACAAACACTGTCACCTCCTCCTCTTGCAATTTTGGGCTGTGGGGGGCCGGTGTTACCAGACTTTATCTGCTGAAAAGCATGGAGGTGCTAGGGCTCCTTACTAGCATACGTATAACAATTTTTCAACGTGGGCAAGACATCTTCTCCCCTAGCTTCATTCTAGAAATTGGCTGAACTGTTGTGCCTGCAACTTTCAAAATGCAATTCAGACAAAAGTAGACACCCAGCGTGAGAAATTTCAGGTTAATGTTTGGCAAACTTACACACAACTGAAAATGAAATCTTATAATTGAAGGTGTCAGACAGACTTAACTATGGGTGGTGCCACCAGCAACACCAACTATGGCCAATCCAGTTGTGAATCCCATTCAGCTAAGCTCTTTGCTCCAGTAATATCTGTGTCAAGGAGTTTCAAAGGCCAAATATGGATTATGTAAACAGTTTTCTTTTATCAATTTTATATGTTCAGAGTATCAATGTAATTGAATGTTCCCTTCTTCGTGTGTTATGAGACAGAATAAACATAAGTGCCTCAACTACTTTCTATATCAATAGATTCATAGGGTTCCAAATCAGAAGGGACCATCAGATCATACAGTCTGACCTCCTATATAACACAGGACATTAAATTTCAACCAGTTACCCCAGTACTGGGCTCCATAACTTGTGTTTGAGTAAGACCTGGTCTACACTAAGATTTTATATCATGGAAGAGTGACAGGGTTAGAAGGGGGCTGCAAGGATCAGCTACTCTAATCCCCTGCCAAGATGCAGGATTTGTTGTGTCTAAAGCATTCAAGACAGATGACTATCCAGCCTTGTCATAACTATAAAGGGAAGGGTAACAGCTGTCCTGTGTACAGTACTATAAAATCCCTCCTGGCCAGAGACTCCAAAACCCTTTCCCTGTAAAGGGTTAAGAAGCTCAGGTAACCTGGCTGGCATCTGACCTAAAGGACCAATAAGGGGACAAGAGACTTTCAAATCTTGGGGCGGGGGGAGGCTTTTGTTTGTGTTCTTTGTTTGGGTGTGCGTTCGCTCTTGGGACTGAGAGGGACCAGACATCAATCCAGGTTCTCCACATCTTTCTAAACAAGTCTCTCCTATTTGAAACTTGTAAGTAAATAGCCAGGCAAGGCGTCTTAGTTTTCCTTTGTTTTCTCAACTTGTAAATGTACCTTTTACTAGAGTGTTCATCTTTGTTTGCTGTACTTTGAACCTAAGACTAGAGGGGAGTCCTCTGAGCTCTTTAAGTTTGATTACCCTGTAAAGTTATTTTCCATACTGATTTTACAGAGATGATTTTTACCTTTTTCTTTAATTAAAAGCCTTCTTTTTTAAGAACCTGATTGATTTTTCATTGTTTTAAGATCCAAGGGGTTTGGATCTGTATTCACCAGGAGTTGGTGGGAGGAAGGAGGGGAATGGTTAATTTCTCCTTGTTTTAGATCCAAGGGGGTTGGATCTGTATTCACCAGGGACTGGGTGGAGGGGTTTTTTTTAGGCTTCCCAGGGAGGGAATGGTGGCAGCGGACCAACGCTAAGCTGGTAGTTAAGCTTAGAAGTTTTCATGCAGGCCCCTACATTTGTACCCTAAAGTTCAAAGTGGGGATGCAGCCTTGACAAGCCTCCTGTTGAAAACCTCCAGTGAAAGACTTTCCACAACCTGCCTGGGTGCCTCTTCCATTGTTCTCCTGTTCTTACAGTTAAGAAGTTTGTCAGAGATTAAATCAAAATCTGCTATACTGTAGTTTGTACCCCTTGCCTCTTGATCTATGTAGCAATGTTCCTCCATATTTTTAATGGCAGCCTTTCAAGTATCTCAAGACTGCTGTCATGTCCCCCCTTAATCCTCCCTTTTCCAAACTAAACATACTCTTTTCCTTCAGCCTTTGCTTGTATGGCTTGCATTCCATCCTGTGGATCGTCTTTGTCACTCTCATTTGGATCCTTTTCAGTTTCACTACATCCTTCCTTTATATTGGAGACCATAACTGGACACAATACTACAGGTGAGGTCTAACCAGCCCCCAGAAAAGTGCTGCTATCTCCTCCCGTGACATGCATGCTATGCCTCTGTTAATGCAAATGAAAATTGTATTGGCTCTTTTTTGCAATAGTAAAGAAAAAACCCACACCCCTGAGAGATGTAGCTCTATCAACTTAACCCTGGTATGTACAGCATGAGGTCTACCGAAGAATTCTTCATCGACCTATCTACCACCTCTCAGAGAGGTAGATTATGTACGCTGACAGGAGTACCCCCACCAAAGTACCCACGAGGCTGTTGGCGGTGGAAGTGGGGTCACTGTTGAGGATAGCATCCAACTTCTTATAAAAATGGCCCGTCTGTGGCACAGCACCGGAGATACTGTTTGCCTCCCTTGCCTTCTGGTACATGTGCCACAGCTCCTTCACCTTTGCTGTGCACTGCAGTGTGTCCTGATCACAGCTCTTTTCCCACATGCTGCACAAAATCTGCCCTTTCCTATTGACATTCCTATGGCCAGAAGGCAGCTGGGACTGCACGGCTTCCTCTCCCCAAATACCGAGCGGATCCAGCAGTTCCGCAGTGTCCCAAGCATAGAGCTGCCATGGCCACCTAGGAAGGTGTGATGTGAGCACTCCACACCGAGCAAACAGGAAGAGGAATTTCAAAATCCCAGAGCCCTTAAAGGGAGAGAGGCAGAAAGTGTTTACCTTGATGTAAGGGAGAGGAGTTGAAACTGTTCACCAGAGCACTCAGGATAGGCAATGTGGGACGCCTTCCAGAGGCCAGTTACAGTGATAAAAACAAGCACAAGCGTCTACACTGGCATTTTGCCGACAAAACTTGTGTGTAAAACTCATTTCCAGGTGGTTATATGATGTCACTGAAACTGAGGAGTTCTGTTGTTGAATGTGGCTTTGCAGTTTGTCCACCTCCACTGTTTCTTTGGCAAAAGCTGCTTATTTGTGGAAAAAACATGGCAGTGTAGAAAAAGCCTAAGGAACAATGATGGATAACCAGTATCCACACTTGTGTTTCCTACCGGTGCCTAGTAAGGTTTCCCACACCATGATGTGTAGGAATTATTGAGCAGAGAGCCCCATAAAATATGGAACTGGCATTAGTAGGGTCATAATTCATTTCTCTGAATAAAGAAAATGTCATTGTTCAGTGTGTGAAGAGCGACCAATCTGCTCCCCCCATGACAACAGCCTCCAGTAGTGCATGGAGTGTCTCATATTCACATTTCAGAGTAGCAGCCGTGTTAGTCTGTATCAACAAAAAAAATGAGGAATCCGTTTGGCACCTTAGAAACTAATGAATTTATTTGGGCATAAGTCTTCGTGGGCTAAAACCCACTTCATCGGATGCATGCAGTAAAAAATACAGTAGGAAGATATATATACACAGAGAACATAAATTAAGGTGGGCTATTATCAGCAGGAGGAAAAAAATTGTAGTGATAATCAGGGCGGCCCATTTCCAACAGTTAACAAAAAGGTGTGAGTAACAGTAGGGGAAAAATTAGCATGGAGAAATAGTTTTTACTTTGTGTAATGACCCATCCACTCCCAGTCTTTATTCAAGCCTAATTTAATGGTGTCCAGTTTCCAAATTAATTCCAATTGTGTAGTTTCTCGTGGGAGTTGGTTTTTGAAGATTTTTTGTTGAAATATTGCGATTTTTAGGTCTGTAATTGAGTGACCAGGGATGTTGAAGTGTTCTCCGACTGGTTTTTGAATGTTATAATTCTTGATGTCTGATTTGTGTCCATTTATTCTTTTGCGTAGAGACTGTCCGGTTTGGCCAATGTACATGGCAGAGGGGCATTGCTGGCACATGATGACATATATCACATTGGTAGATGTGCAGGTGAACGAGCCCCTGATGTTGTGGCTGATGTGATTAGGTCCTCCGATGGTGTCCCTGAATAGATATGTGGACAGAGTTGGCAACAGGCTTTGTTGCAGGGATAGGTTCCTGAATTAGTGTTTTTGTGGTGTGGTGTGTGGTTACTGGTGAGTATTTCCTTCAGGTTGGGGGGCTGTCTGTAACCGAGGACTGGCCTGTTTCCCAAGATCTGTGAGAGTGAGGGATCGTCCTTCAGGATAGGTTATAAATCCGTGATGATGCTGTCATAAACAGATAGTTAAGGGTTAATGCCTCTTTTACCTGAAAAGGGTTAAGTAGTTCACCTAGCCTAGCTAACACCTGACCAGAGGAACCAATGGGAGGACAAGATGGTTCAAAAGAAAAGAGTGAAGTTCCCTTTGTCTGGGTCAGTTTCACTTTTGACCAGAGGAAAACACTCCAGAATTCAGCATCTTATTAAGTAGTGAGTATTAGTGAAGGAAATAAATAGGTTTTTGTTTATTTCTTTGTAATCTGTCTTGTGCAATTAGAGGAATAGTCAAATTGGGTATTTGGGTATTTTTTGTGTAAGTTTTTTTCCCAGGGGAACATCCTCTGTGTTTGGAATCAGTTGTCTGTGAGAGTAGCTGGTATGCTAATCTCTCCCAGAGGGTTTTCTTTTACCTTTCTTTTATTTAATTAAAAGCCTTTTTTTAATAACCTGATTGATTTTTGTTTTTTGATCAAAGGTGTTGGATCTGGATACACCAGGAGTTGGTGGGAGAAAGGAGGGGGGATGGTTAATTTCTCCTTGTTTTAAGATCCAAGGGGTTTGGATCTGTGTTCACCAGGAAATTGGTGAAGTCTCTCAAGGCTAACCAGGAAAGGGAATTAGTGCTTGGGAGTGGTGGCAGCCAGACCATATCTAAGCTGTTAATTGAGCTTAGAGCTTCTCATGCAGGTCCCCCACATCTGTACCCTAAAGTTCAGAGTGGGGAAGAAACCTTGACAGATGCGCTGGAGAGGTTTTAGTTGGGTGCTGGAGGTGACGGCCACTAGCTCATATTCACATTGTCTCTCCATCCAGGTATTTGTACTGCGACCATCACCCCAAACCCTTGGCATATACACAAAGTCAGAGGAACGTACAGTACATGCAAGAGACACCTTTCTGCCTCAGAGTTGGAAAACTTCTCCCCTACTGCATGTCAGAATACAACACAACCGACTTCACAAACCCCTCTACCTTCATCCTGCAGGGCATTCCTGGCCTGGAGGTGGCCCATGTCTGGATCTCCATCCCCTTCTGTGCCATGTGCTTCATCGCCATCTTGGGGAACTTTTCCATCCTGTTCACAGTGAAGATGGAGCCAAGCCTCCATGAGCCCATGTACTATTTCCTCTGTATGCTGGCCGTCACTGACCTGGTCATGTATACATCCACCCTGCCCAAAATGCTGGCAATTTTCTGGATCAATTCCAGGGAGATTGATTTCAGTGCCTGCCTCACCCAGATGTTCTTCATTCACTGCATCTTAGTGATGGAGTCTGGGATCCTCGTAGCCATGGCTTTGGATCGTTACGTGGCCATCTGTGATCCCCTGAGACATTCCACCATCCTGACAAACCCCCTGGTGGCCAAGATTGGACTGGCCGTGGTGCTGCGTGGTTGCATAGTTGTATTGCCCTTTCCCTTCCTGGCAAGGCAGTGGCCTTATTGCAGAACCAACGTCATCCCCCATCCGTACTGCCTGCATATAGCTATGGTGAATTTGGCCTGCACTGACACCCGTGTTAGTAGTTACTACGGCCTCTTTGTGCAATTCTGTTTGATGGGTCTGGATGGGATTTTTATTGGGGTGTCCTACATCCAGATCCTAAGGGCCATCTTCATCCTCCCCACAAAAGATGCCCGGCTCAAGACTTTGGGGACCTGCGGCTCCCACCTTTTTGTCATTTTAGCCTTTTACATCCCAGGTATCATCATATCCCTCATTTCCAGATTTGCCCAAAATGTGCCCCTGTATTTCCACGTTCTCATTGCCAACATGTACCTCTTGATGCCCTCCATGCTTAACCCCATCATCTATGGGGTGAGGACCAAACAGATCCGGGACAGGTTGCTCAGGCTCTTTACTCATAAAGGGGCCTAAAGTTTTCTCCTCGTGCTCTGGCTCTCAGACCGAGCTCTGTGCAGAGCTGGCTGGTGACATGGTGCTGGGCCCCCTTCCCGCAATCACTGACTGGATAGTCAAAGTGACATTAAATCCTTTCCTAGCCTTGCTGTGCTGTGTCAGCATGACAAACTGAGGAATCTTTTTGTGTACAACTCATTCTCCCATAGGGTTGCCATCTATCTAGTTGCTTTTAACTTGACCTCTGAGGCCCCACACCCTGCCCTGCTTATTCCCCATGGCCCTACCCCACCTCTTTCCACAAGGCTGCTTCCACTGTCCCACCTGTTCCCCCAAGGCTCCACTCCCTTCTCCACCTCTTATCCCAAAGCCCCATCCCTGTTATTCGCTCCCCTCCTCTCCAATGCCATCCACGTACTGGATCATCTCCACCTTCCTCCCCCCAAGCCCGGGCTCCCTCTACTTGGGGCTGTGATGGGATACGCTGCATCCTGGCAAGGAACCTGCAGTGAGGACGCAGTTCTGGGGCAAGCAGGCCAGTCCGGAGCAGAGAGGGAAGCCAGGAAACTTTGCTTTGCTGGGAGTGCTTTGTTCCAGGTGGGCCTTGAGTGGGCCTGATTGGGATATAAGGGCAGTCAGCAGCGAATCAGCTGAGCGGCAAACAGCAGAGGCTAACAGCGGGAGTTTGCCTGGGAGCTGTCCGAGAGGAGGTACGCTAAGTGCTGCATTAGGGGGGCTGTGTTGGTGAGTATCTGAGTGTCTGCTGCTGGGACAGTTGGTCAGTTTGACCGTGTGCTTGATTGCTTGCTTGTTTGTTTGAAAAGTGTGAATTGGGAGTGCTTTGTTCCAGGTGGGCCTTGAGTGGGCCTGACTGGTATATAAGGGCAGTCAGCA
>NC_048298.1:342221621-342316641 GCF_013100865.1 Trachemys scripta elegans | reverse complement strand
ACCCATGAAAGCTTATGCTCCAATACATCTGTTAGTCTTAAAGGTGCCACAGGACTCTCTGTTGCTTTTTACAGATCCAGACTAACACGGCTACCCCTCTGAAAGTGTTGAAAGGTACAGAGAACTGTGCAAGAACACCTGTGGGAGTTGTATGGTCAAAACCTAATTAAGGCCTTGGCCATACTGCCACTGCATTAGTCATTGACAAACACCCCTGCAATAAACTAAGGGGAGAGATCTGATATTATGTTCCTTAAAGCAAAACCCTCATGTCCCCATATTTACTCTGGTCATATGATTATGATGTGTTTCATATATAGTTTGTCATGTAATGTATCAATGGAAAAGTTATCATTTGGTGAACATTATTACCCTATTTGTATTCATGCATTATTTTTGTACCTAAAGTTATGAATATTAACTATGTACGAGGATTTCAAATATGTTTGTTCATTGGTAACAGCCACAATGGAGTTTCTATCTAGTCTAGCCAGTATATTGTGAATGAACCATTCAAGATTATGGTATATTAAAAAGCATGATAGGCTTTAGAAGAACATTATCCCCACGTCATGGACTTGCCTGTGATGTTCTAGCCAGGATATGGGTGATGGCCCCTCTTATGAATTATTGAAGCAGGCAAGGGCATGTGACCAGCTCATATGACACTGGACTACATCTTGTGTCTGAACTTTTCCACTAACTGCGCTGGGGGTTTTTGCTTGGAAAAATGAAATTCCCTCCATATGGCAGAAGCTGTATATTAGGGAAAAACAACATTTTCAGTTGGCCTCATTCTCCCCTCAACTCAACAACCAGATCCACCTTAGGAATAAGGACAGAACTGGGGATGTTGTCCCAAGCTGAAGGGGTTTCTAGCCTGTGTATGAAAGATGGATGGACTGTTTGTCCCATATGGGTGAGACACTCCTTGATTCAAATCCTGTCTAACGTATAGAACTTAGATTGCAATTTTGTTAATTTCTTAAGTAACCACTTTGATCTCTATAACTTATGACTTAAAATCAATCTTTCTGTACTTAGTACATCTGCTTTCTATTTATTTACCTAAAATCATGTGTTATTTGAAGTATAAAGGGAAATCTGCTCAGGAACAGGGGCTGGTGCATTGTCCTCTCCACATTGAGGGAAGGGGGCAGGGCAATAAACTTACACTGGTCAGTCTTCTGACAAGGACAAGACAGTACAGCTCTGGGGTCCTAGGCTGAGGATCTGAGGGAACTCGCTGGATTCTTTCTATCATTGGTTCATGAGTGGCTAGTGGAAACTTTCACATAACTGCAGGTGTGTGTGTGTCTGTCTGTGTATGACTCTTTAAGTGCAAGACCTGGAGGGGCTTGCTGCATTTCACAGACTCACAGTGGGCCAAGGTTGGTATGCGAGAGGGCTTGAGGGTACCCCTGTTTCAGGTTGCACCCTGCAGAAGTCCATCACGTCTACAAAACCAACAGGCCCTATGACAGTATGAGTCCATTTACCACTTATCATGTGCTCTGTTACAGACGGAGAGACCGTTTTTATGGCAGGGAACTCAGAACTCCAGGGGTCTGCCTGTCATTCTCTTTGTGACTTTGGCCAAGTCATGTCTCCCTGTACCTCAGTTTACCTGTGGATTTAATGGCGATGTGTTCATAGTGACTTTCCTTTGCTCGGTCTTTTGAAGATCCTTCAATGAAAGGTTTTCCGTGATATGATTATAGTTACTGATGAAAATTACCGATCTATTATCCCTTAACAAAAATGTCATGTGCCTCCAGAAAGACTTCGTGTCTCCTCTCAGTCATCTTTCTCCAGATCTGTCTGTCTACTATCTACCTATCCATCCTGGGCATTTACACAGCATCAGACCCTATGAGACCTAAGCACTATCCCTAGCTTTCTTAGTAATCAACTATATTTTTTAGATATACACAAATGCACAGAGCAGCCAATTACTCTCTGACTCAGCACAGAGCCCCAGTGTTCTCATCTCCCTTTGGGAAGGTCCCTTAATTACTGTTTGCTGCTAAAGCTGGATAACAAACTCATTAGTGCAGATATGGAAACACAGACATGAGCTAGAGTGTGTCTGGTCTCCAGTCTGTCTGCATCCAGATGCCGCTTCTCCAAAAGAGACTGAGTGAACCCCACTGGGATTGCACAGAGCTATATTTTCAACAGTGCACATCCTTGTGTGAGCTCTCAGCGTGGGATGCTGCTGCAGATGCTGGGATGAGAGAGGTGTGGGACACGGCTACCTGAGGGATATTCCCAGTGAAGAGGTTTCTGTCTTGGAAATCACAGGTACCCTCTTTTTCAGTTCAACAAATGAAGTGCAATGTATGCATGATGGGATAGAAAATTGTTTTTTTCTTTTTCATTTCCACTCCACACAGCCACTAAATACCCCAGGGCCCTTGCCACAGGTGCTGAATTTGCTCCAATATCCTGGGCCAAAATGTCCCTCTTTGTTGTGCTCCTCGGTGATGGACTCCAGCCGTAAGGTGGCTGCATTTCAGTGGCACAATGGATCCTTCAGGATGAAAGTTGTTAGTAGATGTCCAGGAAAAGGCCAGATTTGGAAGCTGTGGTCCCTAGTTTGCTCATACCCCCATGAAGCGCTATTGCAGCCCCGCTGTCGTGTTTTAAGTGTAGACAAGCCCTCAAGCAGATCATCCAGAAAAACATCCAGTCTGGAGTAAGAACTGAGTAAAACCTCAGGAGCCAGCTGTGTGTTAATGCACAGACACTGTCACCTCCGCCTCTTGCAATTTAGGGCTTTGGCTGTTAGCAGGGCAGGGTGGGGGGTGGGTGTTACCAGACTTTATCTGCTGAAAAGCATGAAGGTGCAAGGGCTCCTCACTAGCAAAAATATAACAATTTTTCAACATGGGCAAGACATCTTCTCCCCTAGCTTCATGCTAGAAATTGGCTGAACTGTTGTGCCTACAACTTTCAAAATGCAATTCAGACAAAAGTAGACAGCCAGCATGAGAAATTTCAGGTTAATGTTTAAAGCAACAGAGGGTCCTGTGGCACCTTTAAAACTAACAGAAGTATTGGGAGCATAAGCTTTCGTGGGTAAGAACCTCACTTCTTCAGATGCAAGTAATGGAAATCTCTAGAGGCAGGTATATATCAGTATGGAGATAACGAGGTTAGTGCAATCAGGGAGGGTGAGGTGCTCTGCTAGCAGTTGAGGTGTGAACACCAAGGGAAGAGAAACTGCTTCTGTAGTTGGATAGCCATTCACAGTGTTTGTTTAATCCTGATCTGATGGTGTCAAATTTGCAAATGAACTGGAGCTCAGCAGTTTCTCTTTGGAGTCTGGTCCTGAAGTTTTTTTGCTGTAAGATGGCTACCTTTACATCTGCTATTGTGTGGCCAGGGAGGTTGAAGTGTTCTCCTACAGGTTTTTGTATATTGCCATTCCTGATATCTGACTTGTGTCCATTTATCCTCTTGCGTAGTGACTGTTCAGTTTGGCCAATGTACATAGCAGAGGAGCATTGCTGGCATATGATGGCATATATAACATTGGTGGACGTGCAGGTGAATGAGCCGGTGATGTTGTATCTGATCTGGTTAGGTCCTGTGATGGTGTTGCTGGTGTAGATATGTGGGCAGAGTTGACATCGAGGTTTGTTGCATGGGTTGGTTCCTGAGTTAGAGTTGTTATGGTGCGGTGCGTGGTTGCTGGTGAGAATATGCTTAAGGTTGGCAGGTTGTCTGTGGGCGAGGACTGGCCTGCCTCCCAAGGTCTGTGAAAGTGAGGGATCATTGTCCAGGATGGGTTGTAGATCACTGATGATGCGTTGGAGAGGTTTAAGCTGAGGACTGTAGGTGATGGCCAGTGGAGTTTTGTTGGTTTCTCTTCTGGGCCTGTCTTGTAGCAGGAGGCTTCTGGGTACACGTCTGGCTCTGTTGATTTGTTTCTTTATTTTAGGTTAATGTTTGGCAAACTTATACACAACTGAAAATGAAGTCTTGTAATTGAAGGTGTCAGAAAGACTTAACTATGGGTGGTGCTACCAGCAACACGAACTATGGCTAATACCGTTGTGAATCCCATTCAGCTAAGTTCTTTGCTCCAATAATGTATGTGGCAAGAAGTTCACAGGCCAAATATGGATTATATAAGCACTTTTCTTTTATCAATTGTATATGTTCAGAGTTTCAATGTAATTGAATGTTCCCTTGTTCATGTGTTATGAGACAGAATAAATATCAATGTCTGAACTACTTTCTATATCAAGTTTCAGAGTAGCAGCCATGTTAGTCTGTATCCGCAAAAATAACAGGAGTACTTGTGGCACCTTAGAAACTAACACATTTATTTGAGCATAAGCTTTCGTGGGCTACATCCCACTTCTTCGGATGCATAGAATGGAACATATATTGAGGAGATATATATACACACAAATACAGAGAGCATGAGCAGGTGGGAGTTGTCTTACCAACTCTGAGAGGCCAATTGGCTCTCTGTATATGTTTCCCACATGACTCTGTGAGGGAATTGTTGAGGCAGGGAGCACCATAAAATATGGAATTGACATTAGTAAGCGGAGTGCCCCAAGGGTCGGCCATGGGCACGGTTTTGTTCAATATCTTCCTTAATGGTCTGGATGATGGCATGGTTTTGCACCCTCAGCAATTTGCAGATGACACTAAACTGGGAGGCGTGGTAGATACACTGGAGGGTAGGGATAGGATACAGAGGGACCTAGACAAATTAGAGGATTGGGCCAAAAGAAATCTGATGAGGTTCAACAAGGACAAGTGCAGAGTCCTGCACTGAGGACGGAAGACTCCTATGCACTGCTACAGACTAGGGACCAAATGGCTAGGCAGCAGTTCTGCAGAAAAGGACCTAGGGGTTACAGTGGACGAGAAGCTGGATATGAATCAACAGTGTGCTCTTGTTGCCAAGAAGGCTAACGGCATTTTGGGCTGTATAAGTAGGGGCATTGCCAGCAGATCGAGGAACGTGATCGTTCCCCTTTATTCGACATTGGTGAGGCCTCATCTGGAGTACTGTGTCTAGTTTTGGGCCCCACGCTACAAGAAGGATGTGGAAAAATTGGAAAGTGTCCAGCGGAGGGCAACAAAAATGAGTAGGGGTCTGGAGCACATGACTTATGAGGAGAGGCTGAGAGAAATGGGATTGTTTAGTCTCCAGAAGAGAAGAATGAGGGGGGATTTCATAGCTGCTTTCAACTATCTGAAGGGGGGTTCCAAAGAGGATGGAGCTTGGCTGTTCTCAGTGGTGGCAGATGACAGAACAAGGAGCAATGGTCTCAAGTTGTAGTGGGGGAGGTCTATGCTGGATATTAGGAAACACTATTTCACTAGGAGGGTGGTGAAGCACTGGAATGCGTTACCTAGGGAGGTGGTGGAATCTCCTTCCTTGGAGGTTTTTAAGGCCTGGCTTGACAAAGCCCTGGCTGGGATGATTTAGTTGGGAATTAGTCCTGCTTTGAGCAGGGGGTTGCACCTGATGACCTCCTGACGTCCCTTCCAACCCTGATATTCTATGATTCTATGGTTCTATGATTTGTTCATAATTCATTTATCTGAATAATGAAAATGTCACTTTTTAGTGTGTGAAGAGCGACCAATCTGCTTCATCCATGAGAACAGCCTCCAGTGGTACATGCAGTGTCTCATATTCAAATTGTTTCTCCTTCCAGGTATTTGTACTGCGACCATCACCCTGGGCATATACAGGAAGTCTGGGAAACCTACAGTACATGCAGGAGACACCGTTCTGCCTCAGAGTTGGACACCTTCTCCCCTACTCCATGTCAGATTCCAACACAACTGAATTCACCAACCCCTCCACTTTCATCCTGCAGGGCATTCCTGACCTGGAGGCAGCCCACGTCTGGATCTCCATCCCCTTCTGTGCCATGTACATCATAGCCATCTTGGGGAACTTCACCATCCTGTTCATTGTGATGACAGAGCCAAGCCTCCATGGTGCCATGTACTATTTCGTCTGCATACTGGCTGTTACCGATCTGGTCCTGTGCACGTCCACCCTGCCCAAAATGCTGGCAATCTTCTGGTTCAATTCCAGGGAGATAGATTTCAGTGCCTGCCTCACCCAGATGTATTTCATTCACTGTTTCACAGTGATAGAGTCTGGCATCTTTGTGGCCATGGCTTTGGATCGTTACGTGGCCATCTGTGATCCCCTGAAACATTCCACCATCCTGACAAACCCCCTGGTGGCCAAGATCAGCCTAGCTGTGGTGCTGCGTGGCGGCATAGTCGTATTGCCCTATCCCTTCTTGGTAAGACAGTGGCCATATTGCACAACCAATATCATCCCGCAGCCGTACTGTGTGCACATGGCATTGGTGAAGCTGGCCTGTGCAGATACCCGCTTCAGTAGTTACTACGGTCTCTTTGTGCTATTGTGTGTGATGGGTCTGGATGGGATTTTTATCACTGTGTCCTATACCCAGATCCTCAGGGCCATTTTCAGCCTCCCTACAAAGGACGCCCGGATCAAGACTTTTGAAACCTGTGGCTCCCACCTTTTTGTCATTTTAGCCTTCTACATCCCAAGTCTCTTCATCTCGCTGATGTACAGGTTTGCCCAAAATGTGCCCCTGCATTTCCACGTTCTCATTTCCAATGTGTACATCTTGATGTCCCCCATGCTAAACCCCATCGTCTACGGAGTGAGGACCAAACAGATCCGGGACAGGCTGCTCCGGCTCTTTACTCAAAGAGGAGCCTAAAGTTTTCTCCTGGTGCTCTGGCTCTCAGAACGAGGTCTGTGCAGAGCTGTCTGGTGACATGGTGCTGGGACCCCTTCCCTGAATCACTTACTGGAAAGTAAAAGTGACATTAAATCCTCTCTTGGCCTTGCTGTGTTGTGTCAGTGTGACTAACTGATAAATCATTCTGTGTACAACTCATTCTCCTATAGGATTGCCACCCTTCTAATAGCTCTTAACTGGACCTCTGAGGCCCCAAGCCCTGACCTGCCTATTCCCAAGGGCTCTGCCCCCTGCCCCACCTCTTTCCACAAGGTCGCTTCCACTGTCCCATCTCCCCCAAGGCCCCACTCCCTTCATCTCTTTCTCCAGTGCCCCGCCTCACCTCTACCACTTCCCACAAAACCCCACCTATGTTTCTCGCACTGCTCCTCTCCAACCCCATCCACTTGCTGGATCATCTCCACCTTCCTCTCCCACAATCTGGGCAACCTCTGCTCCAGGACTGGGATGGGATCTGCTGCAGCCTGGCAAGGAACCGGCAGTGAGAAGGCAGCGCTGGGGCTAACAGGCCAGTGCAGAGCAGAGAGGGAAGCCAGGAAACCGTATAAAATCAGCTGAGGGTTGGGAGCAGGGCTGTGATGCAGTCAGCTGAGATTGTGCATCACACAGCTTGTGGGCTCTAAAGCTCAGCTGTAAAGTCCTGAGGGCAGAGACCATTGTGAGGCTTATTTCCTTAGCTTTCGGCGATGGTTTCAAGTTACAGTGGGGGAGGTCTAGGTTGGATATGAGGAAACACTATTTCACGAAGAGGGTGGTGAAGCACTGGAATGGGTTCCCTAGGGAGGTGGTGAAATCTCCATTCTTAGAAGTTTTTAAGGTCAGGCTTGACAAAGCCCTGGCTGGTATGATTTAGTTGGGGTTGGTCTTGCTTTCAGCAGGGGTTTGGACTATATGACTTCCTGAGGACCCTTCCAATCCTGATATTCTATGATTCTATAATTTGTTCCTCCTCACTGGGGGCCTGTAGCTGGCAAGGTCCCTGCAATGGGGATGGGCTGGAAGCCTTTGTCCTCATAGACTCAAATACTTTAAGGTCAGAAGGGACCATTATGATCATCTAGTCTGACCTCCCACATGCTGCGGGTCACAAAACCTGACCCACCCACTCCTGGAATAATTCTCTCCCTTGACTCAGCTGTTGAAGTCCCCAAATCATGATTTAAAGACTTCAAGTCGCAGAGAATCCTCCAGCAAGTGACCCCTGCCCCATGCTGCGGAGGAAGGCGAAAAATCTCCAGGGCATCTGCCAATCTACCCTGGAGGAAAATTCCTTCCCGACCCCAAATATAGCAATCAGCTGAACCCCGAGTATGCGGGCAAGATTCTCCAGCCAGACCCTCTGGAAAAAGTTCTCTGTAGTACCCTTTAATATCCCATCATTGACCATTGTTACTAATTACCAGCGTTGGCACGTTATTGACCTATTGACTAAAATCACGTTATCCCATCAAACCATCCCCTCCATAAACTTATCAAGCTTAATCTTAAAGCCAGAGAGGTCTTTCGCCCCCACTGTTTCCCTCGGAAGGCTGTTCCAGAATTTCACCCCTCTGATGGTTAGAAACCTTTTTCTAATTTCAAACCTAAACTTCCCCACGGCCAGTTTATATCCATTTGTTCTCGTGTCCACATTAGTACTGAGCTGAAATAATTCCTCTCCCTCCCTGGTATTTATCCCTCTGATATATTTAAAGAGAGCAATCATATCCCCCCTCAGCCTTCTTTTGGTTAGGGTAAACAAACCGAGCTCCTCGAGTCTCCTTTCATACGACAGGTTTTCCATTCCTCGGATCATCCTAGTAGCCCTTCTCTGTACCCGTTCCAGTTTGTATTCATTCTTTTTAAACATGGGAGACCAGAACTGCACACAGTACTCCAAATGAGGTCTCACCAGTGCCTTGTATAACGGAACCAGCACCTAATTATCTCTACTAGAAATACCTCGCATAATGCATCCCAAGACCGCATTAGCTTTTTTCACAGCCAAGTCACATTGCCGACTCATAGTCATCCTGTGATTAAGCAGGACCCCGAGGTCCTTCTCCTCTTCCGTTACTTCCAACTGATGCGTCCCTAGCTTATAACTAAAATTCTTGTTAGTCATCCCTAAATGCATAACCTTACACTTCTCACTATTAAATTTCATCCTATTACTATTACTCCATTTTACAAGGTCATCCAAATCTCCCTTCAGGATATCCCGATCCTTCTCCAAATTGGCAATACCATCCAACTTTGTATCATCCGCAAACTTTATCAGCCCACTCCTCCATTTTGTTCCGGCCTCAGGGACAGGGCAAGGGATCAGCTTTGAAGCGAGGAGGACAAGAGCTGAGAGAGATGTAAGGATCAGCCCCTGTGTTAGCTGGAAAGGTGGGATGCTGGGCAGAGGCTGGGGTGGCTGTGGTAGCTCACACAGATGGAGATAAACAGCACATCTACCATTAGCCGGAAATTTACATGGCACCCTATCTGGAATGACAGGACACCCACTGCCCAGGGACTGAGCTGAACGGTGAAGCTGAGGCTAACATATGCTCTGCATGACGCTTTTGATCACTACATCTAGAATTTCTTAAGCTGGGCTGCCAGGCAGCGTTCTCCCATGTCATGGATGGGCTGAGCCCCACAGAGGTAAAGTGATTTACTCAAGGCCACACAATGAGTCGGTGGCAGAGCTGAGAATAGAAACCGGGAGTCCTGACCCCCACCGCCTCCAGCACCACTGCTCTGGCCATGAACTGGCATTGCTCCTCTGCATTGTGTTAGATACAGTGAGACTATTTGTGTGTTGTGATCAGTGGAGTTTCCGTCTTTCTTAAACAGGAGGAATTTATTAAAGAAACAGCTAAAAACTACAGACACAAAAACCGTTTTCCACACAGTGCAGAGTTCTACCTTGTCTTGCTTGTTTACCAGGGAGCACATGCTGCCTGGAACTCCATAGAAAGCATAAAGGCCAACGATGTGCTGCAAGGAACCACATCAGTGCAGGGTGTGACCCTGCTGCCTTGATTAGGGCCTTTTGGTAGCAACACACTAGAAATAATAACTAATCATCTCCATTTAGTGCAGGGAGAAGATGTGCCCGAGGTCACCCAGCGAATCTGAGGAAGATCTGGGACTCTTCACTCCCAGCTCACTGGTCTCTTCTGACACTTTATCTCTAGTTAAAATGTCTTGGGCCAAATCCTCAGCTGCTGTAAGTGGTTGCAGCCTCACTGAAATTAGTGGAGATCCCCAGCACTAAAGAACCAATGGAGAGAGAGCACCATGAATCTGTGCTGCTGCATGGACCATACAAGCCGCGTCTGAGACACTAAACCAAGGATTGGAAGCGAGGGACTCTGGGCTATTTTCTGGCTCAAGACATTTTCCTTCCTGCTGCCTCAGTTTCCTCATTTGTAAAAGGTGGATACCTCCTGGCAGGAGTGAGCAATACTGTGTGTAGAACCTATCAACAGTCAATTCTGTCCATGTGTGACCGTGGTTCAGTGGGACATGGCTGAGGGTGCCAAACTCAGGACAAACTACTGAGAAAGAGGGTAGACTATGCTGGTGGTTATTCTATGATTACATTATACCAAGCCAGTAACAAACTTAGCCTTCTGTCTCACCACACTGTTTAACTAGAAGTCAGAAATGCATTCTCCTGACACATTGCAGCTCTTGGCTCACTACCCGGAGACTGGACTCCAAGATGAGCGTTCACTGAAAACCAATTTCCACCACAAATTGGATCTTTCTAATCTGAAGGGAGCAGCCACTTATCGAGGTCGATATATAACTCAGATCTTACCCAATAATTCCAGTTCTGCCATCCCTTTAGCTATTAAAAACTAAAGGTTTAATGATAAAATAAAGCAAGAAGAGTTATAAATGGTTAATAGATCAAATACATCCAAGTGGTTTTTCAGTGTTCAGAGATCAGCATCACAGCAGTGATGGAATAAACTGCTAGCTTGCAAAAATCTCTCTGGAAATTACACAAGCATGTTGGGGGTCATTAGTCCTTGTTCAGAACTTCCTTGTTAGAAAACCAGTGAAGAGAAATCAAGACAATACAGAGATGTCTCGGGGGACCTTTTATATCCTCTGCCCTGTGCTTGGAATTTTATTGTCCCAAACAAAGCACTTACCAGAATATTGCCAATATAAATAACTTTGGACACAAAGATGATACATGGATATAAACAAGATAATCATACTTAGCAAATCATAACTTTCTCATTGACATCTGACAGGACATACTTTGTACAACATTTGTTGCAATTGTGTAACTGTGGCAACAACAATGATAAAAATGGTCCTATTCGATCATACAGCATCACACAATGTTCTCGTTCCATGAGGATGCGACATCTTCTAGTCACCTAAGCAAGGACCATTGCCTGGGTTCTAGCAGGGCAAGCAGCTGGGATGCTAGAGCCACTGGAGGATGGAAAGAGCGGATAAAAATCTGTTTTGCCATGGGGAGGCTGGTCCTTGTACAAAGAAAGGAGGAAAGAGTTCTTTAAAAGTGAGAGGTGGAGTCTGTGAACTTGGCTATTTCCTCCAAGCATCACCAGCCAGTCCACTTGGCTTTGAACAATCTGCTCATACAGGGGTGCTTTTGAGTGTTGGTAGTGGGGCAGCGACACCGCTCTGAGACAAAAGTCTAGGCTGATTGGGGAAGCAGCCACAGCTGGGGCCATGCCCCAATCAGGCCACAGCTGGCCCTATAAAAGGGCTGTGGGCCAAGAGCTAAATCAGTCTCTCCCTAGCTCTTGAGAGAGAAGGACCTGGCTGCTTGAAGGGTACTTGAGGTGGAGCAGGGCTGGGGAAAGGGAGGGGGAGCTGGGGAGCTCCAGCCTGGCAACTTTCCCAGGCTGCAGGCCTTGATAGAGGTCTGTGCAAGTACGGGGGCTGCGAGGAGCAGTCCAGGGTTAGGCAGCAGGTCCAAAACCCCCTTGCCAGTGATAAGTGGTTTACAGACTGCAGTCTGCCCCAGTGAGCGGGGCCTAGATGATGACTGGCAGTAGCCACTAAGGGAAGGTGGGGATAGAGGGTTGGGGGTTTCCCTGGGAGGGGAGACCCAGAGCGTGGTGAGGTGGTGCTGGGTCAGAACCCTGAGGTAAAGGGCACTGGGGTCCGGGAAGGACACGGGGGCCTAAGGCAGGCAAGACACCAGCCTGCAGAGAGCGCTCTGGGCTGGACAAGAGATAATTCCCAGAATAACCAGCAGGAGGCTCTGCTTCGGTGAGTCATCGCTATACTACAGTGTCCCTGTGTTTTCTGGGACTAGCCCAAGGACAGACCTCCTGTGATGGGATCCCCGGGGTGCAACCAGGACTGTGGGACAGCTGAGCCCTCTGTCCCACCAACCTGGGGTATCCCTCTCTCGTGTGATGCTGAGTCAAGCCACAAACCTCTGGCAGGTTTTGTGCTTACACTGCCATCCACAGGCAGGGACATACCCAGCTGAATTACATGAATAATCTCCCAGCCACTCATAACTAACAGTAGAGAGGCTCCAGCCCTTGCCCCCAGCTCCCCAGCCTTGCACCAAACAACTTTACTGTTCTGTCCTGGTGTGAAGGCTGGCCAGTGTAAGATCATTACCCAGTCCGCCCCTCCCTCGATGTGGAGAGGACACACACTAACTTCTATAACCTGAGCTGAGATATCCCAAGCACTTGAACCAAAACACATGTTTTAGATAAAATATAAAACAAATTGATGAACTTCAGAAGATAGGTTTGAAGTGATTATAAGTAGCAGAATTACAGATCAGAGTTGCTCATGTAAGAAACAAAAATAAAATACAGAGAAAAAAATTATTTGCACAAAGGGACTGAGAGCCCCACCCAGAATAGGGATTTGCCTGGTGTTCAGGGCACTCACGTGGGATGTGGGACACTTGTGTTTAAGTCCCTGCTCCAAATCAGATAGAGGAGAGATTTTGTCTGGGTCTCTCACCTCTCTCTCTCAGGTCTAGAAGTCGAAATCATGAAATGGTTGAACTCGAGTGCCTTGTATTAAATGAGGATATTGATGTAATAGGCATCCCAGAAACTTGGTGGAATGAGGATAATCAATGGGACACAATAATACCAGGGTACAAAATCTATCGGAAGGACAGAACAGGTTGTTCGGGTTCGGGAGTGTCACTATATAAGAAAGAAAGAGCAGAATCAAAAGAAGTAAAAATCTGAAATGAACCAAACTGTACCACAGAATCTCTATGGATAGTAATTCTGTGATGGAGTCACAGGTCCAATGCTCTGGACCTGCTCTGTATGAAGCCAGCCAGGACTCCAGTGTAGCGTGACTCCTCTCAGGGCAGGGTATCCAGGGCAAAAACCTCCTCGGCTATGGCATTCCTGGTCTGATCTCGGAGAATTCAGCATCCCTGTTCACACCGTACACTTTCTGTTGGCAGGTGCACCTGGACGGGACCCCTGGGGAAGCCAGAGGTCCCTGCACCCCAACTTCATAGTCAACTGTGACTCTCAGCCAGCGTTGTAAAACAGAAGGGTTTATTTGTTGACAGGAACACAGCATATGACAGAGCTTGTCGCTTACGTGCAGGGAGCTGGAGCCTCCTCACCTGACCTTGATTGTCCCAGAAAAAGTCACACACCCTTACTCCCACCACCTAGGTATTGGTCCAATACACGGGATTCCCGGAAAACAATAAGACTTGCATAGGTTCTGTTACCTAAGCAGACTGAGCTGAGTACATCCCAGTTTCAGTGAACTGCAGAGGGGATGTGACCCAGCACAAGAAAGCAGGAAAATGACTACCAGTGAAGCAGTTAACAAACTAGTACTGGCCAGACTAGAAGCAGAAGAAAATGAAAAGAAACATCAGAGACTGCTCCAATTAAAAAAACTCGAAAAAGAAGCTGCTATGGAGGAGAGAGAAAGAGAAGAGAAAGCCAAAGAGGAGGCCCACAAGAGAGCTATGGAGCAAAAAGAAAAAGAGATGGAGGAGAGAGAAAGAAAGAGGAAGCATGAATTGGAATTAGCACGGGCTAGGCCGGATATACCAGCCAATCCTAGCAACCCCTCTCCAGGTACCACTTCCCATCCCAGAAAATTCCCCACTTACAAGGCCAGCGATGATACTGAGGCCTTCTTAGAAAATTTTGAAAGGGCCTGCCTTGGGTACAGCATCACTACAGACCAGTACATGGTAGACCTGAGGCCGCAGCTCAGTGGACCCTTAGCAGAGGTGGCGGCTGAAATGCCTAAGGAACACATGAACAGTTATGAATTTTTTAAAAACAAGGTCAGAATCAGAATGGGGCTAACTCCCGAGCATGCCTGTTGGCGTTTCAGAACCCTAAGGTGGAAACCCGATGTGTCATTTATGCGGCATGCCTACCACCTTGGGAAAAATTGGGATGCCTGGATATCAGGAGCAAATGTTAAATCTACAGAAGAGTTGCCCTTCCTAATGCAAATGGAGCAGTTTTTAGAGGGTGTAGAAAGGTACATCCTAGATGGGAAGTCCAAGACTGTAACCGAGGCGGGGGAGATTAGAGCCAAATGGGTGGAAGTGGCAGAAAAGAAAAAAACTAGTAGCAGTTGGAGTGAATATCAGAAGGGGCAACCCGAAACAAAACCTTACCACCGGGGACAACCCAAGGCCCCACATACATCCCAAGGGAAACTCCAGATGCCTTCTCACCCCACCACACCAGTCTCCACCAACCAACATCGCCCCGGTGATACCTTAGCAGGGCGATGTTTTAAATGTAATGAACTGGGACATATAAAGGCTCACTGCCCCAAGAACCCCAACCGATTACAGTTCATTACACCACAATCACACCAAAGATCCCCAGGCCCAGATGCCTCTCTCATACCCTCGGAGTGAAGGGAAACCTTGAGAGTGGGTGGAAAAAAATTTATCGCGTGGAGGACACTGGGACACAAGTGTCGACTATCCACCAATCTCTAGTGGACCCCAAACTCATCAACCCGAGGCTCCGGTGACAATTCAACCCTTCATGTCACACTCTGTAACCTTGCCTACAGCCAAGTTGCATGTCCAGTACAAGGGCTGGTCAGGAATGTGGACTTTTGCAGTCTATGACAATTATCCCATCCCCATGCTGCTGGGGGAAGACTTGGCCAACCTTGTGAAGCTAGCCAAGAGAGTGGGAATGGTCACCCGCAGCCAGGCTAAGCAAGCTTTCACACCCATCCCTGTTCCTGAGCCGTCCACCAGGGCCCCATCTGTGTTACCAGAGACCCAGACAAAGGTGGTGGAACCGGATCCCCTGACAATGACTGCAACAGCCGTAGTGGATACAATCCCAGAGACGAAACCAAAGCCAGACCCAGAACCGGAACTGGCAACACAACCAGCTGCAGAACCATTGCCAGCACTGAGTACAGCATTTGCAAACCCTTCTACAACTTCAACGCCAGAGGGCACCAGCAAGCCTGAACTGGCAGAAGCAGCAGAGAACCCTACCCAAGAGTCTCAGCCAGAGCCTGAAAAACAACATAGTGCACCAGCGGACAGCGGTTCACAGTCAACGGAAACAGTCCCAGCACCTGCATCATTTCCAGAGGGACAAAGCTCAAGTCCACAGTCCAAGGAGGAACTGATGTCTCCAGCATCAAGGGAACAGTTCCAGGCCGAGCAGGAAGCAGATCACAGCCTTCAGAAAGCTTGAGCGGCGGTACGGAGCACCCCACCGCCTTTCAGCTCTTCTAACCGATCCCAGTTTGTTGTAGAACAAGGATTTTTATACAAGGAGACTCTTTCTGGTGGGCACAAGGAAGACTGGCATTCTCAAAGACAGTTGGTAGTTCCCACTAAGTATCGGGTAAAGCTCTTGAGCTTAGCTCATGATCATCCCAGTGGCCATTCTGGGGTGAACAGAACCAAAGACTGGTTGGGAAAGTCCTTTTACTGGGAGGGAATGGGCAAGGACGTTGCTAATTATGTCCGGTCTTGTGAGGTGTGCCAATGAGTGGGAAAGCCCCAAGACCAGGTCAAAGACCCTCTCCAGCCACTACCCATAATTGTGGCCCCATTTCAGAGAGTAGGTGTGGATATTCTGGGTCCTTTCCCAAAGAAGACACCCAGAGGAAAGCAGTACATACTGACTTTCATGGATTTTGCCACCCGATGGCCGGAAGCAGTACTCTTAAGCAACACCAGGGCTAAAAGTGTGTGCCAGGCATTAGCAGACATTTTGGCCAGGGTAGGTTGGCCCTCTGACATCCTTACAGATTCGGGAACTAATTTCTTGGCAGGGACCATAAAAAACCTGTGGGAAGCGCATGGGGTGAATCACTTGGTTGCCACCCCTTACCACCATCAAACCAATGGCCTGGTGGAGAGGTTTAATGGAACTTTGGGGGCCATGATACGTAAATTTGTAAAAGAACACTCCAATGATTGGGACCTAGTGTTGCAGCAGTTGCTTTTTGCCTACAGGGCTGTACCACATCCCAGTTTAGGGTTTTCACCATTTGAACTTGTGTATGGCCGCGAGTTTAAGGGGCCATTACAGTTGGTGAAGCAGCAATGGGAGGGGTTTACGCCTTCTCCAGGAACTAACATTCTAGACTTTGTAAGCAACCTACAAAGCACCCTCCGACACTCATTAGCCCTTGCTAAAGAAAACCTAAAGGATGCTCAGAAAGAGCAAAATGACTGGTATGATAAACATTCCAGAGAATGGTCCTTCCAAGTAGGAGACCAAGTCATGGTCTTAAAGGTGCTCCAGGCCCATAAAATGGAAACATCGTGGGAAGGACCATTCACGGTCCAGGAGCGCCTAAGAGCTGTTAACTATCTCATAGCATCCCCCACCTCCAACCTAAAGCCTAAGGTATACCATGTTAATTCTCTTAAGCCCTTTTATTCCAGAGAATTAAAGGTTTCCCAGTTTACAGCCCAGGAAACAGATGACGCGGAGTGGCCTGAAGGTGTCTACTACGAAGGAAAAAGTAATGGTGGCGTGGAAGAGGTGAACCTCTCCGCGACCCTTGGACATCTGCAGCAGCAGCAGATCAACGAGCTGTGCACTAGCTTTGTGCCAATGTTCTCAGCCACCCCAGGATGGACCGAACGGGCATACCACTCTATTGACACAGGTACTGCTCACCCATTAGAACCCCACCCTACCGGGAGTCACCTCATGCCCAAACTGCTATAAAAAGGGAGATCCAGGACATGCTAGAGATGGATATCTCTAAGAGTGCATGGGCATCTCCAGTGGTTCTAATTGCCAAACCAGATGGGGAAATACGCTTTTGTGTGGACTACCATAATCTAAATGCTGTAACTTGTCCTGACAACTATCCAATGCCATGCACAGATGAGCTATTGGGAAAATTGGGACATGCCCAATTCATCTCTACCTCAGACTTAACCAAGTACCACTAGATGAACCCGCCCAGGAAAGGTCAGTCTTCGTCACCCAGGCAGGGGTGTATGAATTCAATGTACTCCCGTTCGGGCTACGAAATGCACCCGCCACCTTCCAAAGACTTGTAGATGGTCTCCTAGTGGGATTGGGAGAATCTGCAGTTGCCTACCTCGATGATGTGGCCATTTTTTCTGATTCATGGGCAGAACATCTGGAGCACCTGGAAAAAGTCTTCGAGCGCATCCGGCAGGCAGGACTAACTGTTAAGGCTAAAAAGTGTCAAATAGGCCAAAACAGAGTGCCTTACCTGGGGCACCAGGTGGGTCAAGGAACTATAAATCCCCTACAGGCCAAAGTGGATGCTATCCAAAAGAGGCCAGTTCCAAAGTTAAAGAAACAGGTCCAATCCTTCTTAGGCTTGACCGGATATTATAGGCGATTTGTACCACACTATAGCCAAATCGCCGCCCCACTGACAGACCTAACCAGAAAGAAACAGCCAAATGCAGTTCAGTGGACTGATGAGTGTCAAAAGGCCTTTAACCAGCTTAAGGCGACACTCATGTCTGACCCTGTGCTAAGAGCCCCAGACTTTGACAATCCGTTCCTAGTAACCACAGATACATCCGAGAGGGGTGTGGGAGCAGTTTTAATGAAAGAAGGACAGGATCAAGAATTCCATCCTGTTGTGTTTCTCAGCAAGAAACTGTCTGAGAGGGAAAGCCACTGGTCAATCAGCGAAAAGGAATGCTACCCCATTGAGTACGCAATGGAAAAGCTATGCCCATACGTTTGGGGACGGCATTTCCAACTACAAAACGACCATGCTGCGCTAACGTGGCTTCATAGCACCAAGGAGCATAACAAAAATGTCTTTGGTGGAGTTTAGCTCTCCAAGATTTGGATTTTGAAATACAACACATTTCAGGAGCTTCTAACAAAGTGGCTGATGCACTCTTCCGGGAAAGTTTTCCAGAATCAACTGGTTAAAAATTGTTCTTGGAATGTGGGACATATTGTTCGTTTTTATATAATCAGTAGTATGTCTAAAGGTGCATGTGTCTTATTAACTCTGTTTTCTCCTAGAGCTTCAGGAAGAAATCACAGCCAGTGAGGGAACCGAATGCCCAACACTATCTGTGATTTGGGGGGCGTTTCATAACTATAAAGGGAAGGGTAACAGCCCTCCTGTGTACAATACTATAAAATCCCTCCTGGCCAGAGACTCTAAAATCCTTTTACCTGTAAAAGGGTTAAGAAGCTCAGGTAACCTGGTGGACACCTGACCCAAAGGACCAATAAGGGGACATGATACTTTCAAATCTTGGTGGGGGGAAGGCTTTTGTTTGTACTCTTTGTATTGGGAAAGTTCGCTCTTGGGACTAAGAGGGACCAGACATCAATCCAGGCTCTCCAGACTTCTGAACAAGTCTCTCATATTTCAAATTTGTAAGTAAACAGCGAGGCAAGGAGTGTTAGTTTTATCTTTGTTTTCTCAACTTGTAAATGTACCTTTTACTAGGGTGTTTACCTCTGTTTGCTGTAACTTTGAACCTAAGGCTAGAGGGAGGTCCTCTGGGCTCTTTAAGTTTGATTACACTGTAAAGTTATTTCCCATCCTGATTTTACAGAGATGATTTTTAACTTTTTCTTTAATTAAAAGCTTTCTTTTTAAGAACCTGATTGATTTTTCTTTGTTTTTAGATCCAAGGGGGTTGGATCTTGATCCAGCAGGAGTTGGTGGGAGGAAGGACGGGGGATGGTTAATTTCTCCTTGTTTTAAGATCCAAGGGGTTTGGATCTGTATTCACCAGGGAATTGGTGAAGATTCTCTCAAGGCTACCCAGGGAAGGGAATTAGCACATTGGGAGTGGTGGAAGCGGACCAGATCTAAGCTGGTAGTTAAGCTTAGAAGTTTCATGCAGGCCCCCACATTTGTACCCTAACGTTCAGAGTGGGGAAGCAGCCTTGACAGAGCCACTGTAGCAAAAGAACCAAGTAAAAGAAACAAACATCCTTCAAAAAGTGGAAGTTAAATCCTAGGGAGGAAAATAGAAAGGAGCATAAACTCTGGCAAGTGAAGTGCAAACATAACATTAGGAAGGCCACAAAAGAATTTGAAGACCTGTTACCTAAAGACGCTGTTAGGAGATGTGAGGGTTAAGTAAAGACCTGGGGGGCTGCTGATGTGCTGACATGGCATTAGGGGATAAAGGCAGAAGCAGGCAGTATTTCTTTGTTTGATAGATAAGTTGTCATATTTTCCCCTTCCCTGTTGCTTGTAAGGGCTGGTCTACACTGGCGGGGAGGCGGGGGGATCTTATATCTTAGCTGAAGTCGAAATATCTTGGATCGAATTACCTGGTGTCCAGAGGGCGCGGGATCGATGGTGGAGTTCCAGAGTCGACGGTGAACGCGTTTGGGGATCGATATATCATGTCTTAATGAGATGCGATATATCGATCCCGGATAAATCGATTGCTACCTGCCGATACGGCGGGTAGTGAAGACATACCCTAAGAATTGAAAAGCCTTGCAGATGCATGACAAATGTAGTTGTCTAATGAATACCTTCTGTTATCTCCCCCTCCCTTCCTTTCCCAGCTATATAAGCCAGCCCTGGCTCTTGGCCCCTTCCTCACTACCCTGAGAACTGCTCATGGCCCCTCCCTCCCTCTCCTGAGAACCGCTGATCAGAGAAATGTGTAGCAAAAGATTATTCCAAAAAAGTGTATTTTCAAGGTAAAAATGCCTGTATAACATGCGTAATGTCGTGTACAATAGATAGGGGTGGGTATACTAATGATAAGGGTGTTCCTATTACTTAGTAAGGGGTTTTTGGGTGTTGTAACGGATGTAGATGTTTACATACTAACTTAGGTAAAAAGACTGTGCTGTAACTAATCCAGTGCATACTCGACAATTGGATCGAGGGGAACAAGTATCGCAATAAAGAAGCCCGTATTCAAAAATGCCTCTGGGTCAAGCTGCTCCTTCTTCCTCTACCAGACTCAAAAAGTAATAGCATACATTTTTAAGTACATCAGAAGCAGGAAACCTGCTAAACAACCAATGGGGCCACTGGACAAACAAGATGCTAAAGGAGCACACAAGGACGAAAAGGTCATTGCTGAGAAATTAAATTAATTCTTTGCATCAGTCTTAACGGCTGAGGATTTGAGGGAGATTCACAAACCTGAGCCTTTCTTTTCAGGTGACAAATATGAGGAAGTGTCCCAGATTGAGATGTCATTAGAGGAGGTTATGGAACTAAATATTACTCTTCAATGTATTAAAAGTCACCAGGACCAGATGGTATTTACCCAAGAGTTCTGAAGGAATTCAAATGTGAAATTGCGGAACCACTGATCATAGAATTGTAGAGTCCTAGAAGATTAGGGTTGGAACTGGCATTGGAAAAAAAAAAACAGAATGTTGGGAATCATTAAGAAAGGGATAGATAATGTGATGGAAAATATCATATTGCCTCTATATAAATCCATGGGACGCCCACATCTTGAATACTGCATGCAGACGTGGTCACCACATCTCAAAAAAAAAAAAAGATATATTGGAATTGGAAAAGGTTTAGAAAAGGGCAATAAAAATGATTAGGGGTATGGAGCAGTTTCTCTATGAGGAGAGATTTAAAAGACTTGGCCTTTTTAGTTTGGAAAAAGGACACAAAGGGGAGATATGTTAGGGGTCTATAAATTAATGACTGGTGTGGCAAAAGTAAATAAGGAAGTCTTATTTACTCCTTTCCATAACAAAAAACTAGGGGTCACTAAATGAAATTAATAGACAGCAGAATTTAAAAAAAACAAACAAAAGGATGTATTTTTTTGCACAATGCACAGGCAACCTGTGTATATACTTGGCAGAGGATGTTGGGAAGGCAAAGAGTATAAGAGAGTTCAAAAAAGAACTAGATACAATCATGGAGGATAGGTCCATCAATGGCTATTAACCAGGATGGGCAAGGATGGTGTGCCCAGCCTCTCTTTGCCAGAAGCTAGGCATGGTTGACGTGCTATGGATTCCCTCTGGAGCACTTGGCATTGGTCACTGTCAGAAGACATGATACTGGGCTAGATGGAGACATGGTCTGGCCCAGTATGGCCGTTGTTATGATCTAATGTTCACTGAGCCAGGGAATGGCGTGCAGGTATTACATTGTGTGTATTCGGAATCTCTTGTTCTGTCTAAAGTAAAGGAACTGTTTTAGAAACCCCCTTTGCAGGGCCTGGGTCTGTTTGCTTTAACGATCCTGTGCCCCAAAAGAGAGAAACTGGAAACGGAGTGTGCCGAAGGGGTGAGCTCTGGCGAGGGTGTGCTGAACCAATTGGAGTGTCTGGGGGAGCTGAACCACATCACGGTGAAGAGAACAGCATGTGGACCTCTTCAGTCAGGTTTGGGATTACCCAGCACCACGCCCTTTCCACTCACAGTACTCTAGCTTCAATATGGCTGCTACAGGTTTGCTGTCACAGCCCTGCTCAAGCCCACCAGAAGTATACGTTTGGGTTGAACACACTGGACCCATGTGCTTTTGAGTCAGAGCATCATTCAGGCCCTGCCTCTGGCTCTGGGTTTCTAGATTTGGGTTTCTACGCCCACTCTCGGGGTGTAGCTTCCATTATAGCGCCACCCTCTGGGAGCAGGGAGCTGCACACCAAGTGCCAAGGCCGTAAGACTAGTTTCCTTTGCTCTGTACCCTGGCTTGCTTTCCTACTGTTGTACAGACCAGACATTGATGTATGTCATATATAAAAATAAAAATTAAATTTCAGAGAGCTCTAGTTCTATAGCTATATTGCTGTGACACTCTGTACCCCCAAAGCAAAACCCTGGGACCCCACATTCACCACTGTTATATAGTTGCAACAAATCTTGTACAAAATATGTCATGTGAGGTATCTAAGGAAAAGCTGTGGTTTGCTGAATGTGTTTATCCTATTTGTGTGTCTGTATCATTTTTGCACCTGAAGTAACAAATATTGACTATCTACCTGTATTTCAAATGTATTTCCTCCTGTGGTAACTCCCACAAAGTTGTTTATATCCAGTCTAGCCAGCACATTGTGAATGGATATTCAACGTGATGCTTCATCAATGAACACAATGGGCCATGGAAGAAGCTTGTCCCCATTTGTAGCCAAAATATGGGTAATAGCCCCTGTTATGATTCATTGAAGCATGCAAAGGCATTTGACCAGTTTATGTGACACTGGACTCCATCCTGTGCCTGTACTTTTTCACTAACTGTGCTGGCATCTCTGTTTGGGACAATGAAGTTCCTTCCACATGGCAAAAGCTATAAAAGGGGAATTGACATCACCACTTGGTCTCATTCCCACCACAACTCAAAACTTTAAAACACAGCTAGAAGAAAAAGACTTTGACCAGAGAGGTGGTCAGTGGCTGGACAGAAGAAATGCAGAAACCTCTCCAAAAGTCCACAAATGGGAAAGTTGTGTCCTGCATATAACGAGGCAGGTGGTATTGCTGAATTCTTCACTAAGGCCTGGTCTATACTACCCGCCTGAATCGGCGGGTAGAAATCGACCTCTCGGGGATCGATTTATCGCGTCCCATCGGGACGCGACAATCGATCCCCGAATCGGCGCTCTAACTCCACCAGCGGAGGTGGTAGTAAGCGCCGCCGACAAAAAGCGGCAGAAGTCGATTTTGCCGCCGTCCTCACAACGGGGTAAGTCGGCTGTAATACGTCGAATTCAGCTACGCTATTCACGTAGCTGAATTTGCGTATCTTAAATCGACTCCCCGCTGTAGTGTAGATGTACCCTTAGTTTGAGAGTCTGTGTGTGATTCATAAGATTCCTGGTAACCAGAAGAAGCAGACTTTAGTTGCAAAGTTAACTGGTAAAAATCTGGATATAGTCAATAAAATGTCAATTGAGAATCTTTTAGATGATTCTAAACTCAAAGAAATGGCTTTGAAACAATTTCAGATTATGCCTGAAATATATAGAGTGAAATTTACAAATCCTAAGATGGGTGCTGGTATGAGTAATGGAGAATATATAAATCAAATAAAAGATTTGATTAGAAAGTGGGCAAGGGGCAAAGGTATTATGAGCTTTGAAGGAATGTTTGATGTTTTTGCTCAGGAACATTTCCTGAATATATGTAAAGATGATGTAAAACAGTGTCTGTGGGGCAAAAGGGCAGACACAAGCATCTCTTGTGAATAAACCACAGACAGAGTATTTTACACTTGATGGGAATCATGTTCCATATTACCCCATTCCTCTATACTCCACAGAGGGATATGCAAAGTCCCCTTACATCCTTACCTCACCAGATCCTGGCATATCAAGACACCAAAGATAACCTTAGACTGAGATCCCTACTGAAGGGGACACTGAGCGGAAAGGAAAAACAGTAACTAAATACATTCCAAAGTTCCTGGAGGAATTGAATGACCCAATGGATATTGAACAAACCAAATTGTTCAAGCAAAAGGCATGGTATAATAAAAATACATGGAAACACCTACTTGTGATAAAAGACTTGGTGATGGTATAAAATCTCATGATGCATAGTTTCTTGCTAATTCTAAACCTCATAACAAAGAATTTGGTAGTGATGGTAAATCCTATGAAAAGGTGTAGCATGCATGATTTTGGGGGAAAGTGCTACTCAGCTAACACCTGTAAACAGGTTCAAAGCTTCTCTCAGCAGGGAAACCATAATAAACCTGGTTTGCTGTGTGAAAGGGGAAACTGAAGTACACCACCTCAAGGCATTGCTGACTATCTCTGTTGAGATATCACCAGTTGGAAAAGCAAACTGGAAAACAATATTGCACAGACATTTCTAGTGACCCAGAGAAGGCACACTTGCTGACTTTTGAGATCACTAGACAGATCTACAAAGTGTTGAAAGGTACACCTGTGCAAGAACACCTGTGGGTAACACACGATGTTTGCAACACTTGGGAGTTGTATGGTCAAAAGCTAATTAAGGCCTTGGCTACACTGCCACTGCATTAGTCATTGACAAACAATCCTGCAGTAAACTAAGGGGCGAGGTCTGATATTATGTGCCCCAAAGCAACACCCTCGTGTCCCCGTATTTACCATGGGGATATGATTTGATGTGTTTTATATAATGTTTGTCATGTAAGGTATCAATGGAAAAGTTATGATTTGCTGAATATGATTACCCTATTTATATGCATGTATTATGTTTGTACCTAAAGTTATGAATATTGACTATGTACCAGTATTTCAAATGTGTTTGCTCCTCGATAACAGCCACAATGTGGTTTACACCTGATCTAGCCAACATATTATGAATGAACCATTCAAGGTAATGGTGCATTAAGAAATACAGTAGGCGTTAGAAGAAGATTATCCCCACCTGATGGACTTTCCTGTGAACGTTCTAGCCAAGATATGGGTAATGGCCCCTGCTATGAATTATCAAAGCCTGCAAGGGTACGTGACCAGCTCATGTGACACTGGACTACATCTTGGCTCTGAACTTTTCCACTAACTGCACTGGGGGCTTTTGCTTGGAAAAATGAAGTTCCCTCCACAAGGCAGAAGCTATAACAGGGGAAAGAGACATTGTCACTTGGCCTCACTCCACCCACAACTCAACATCCGGAACTACCTTAGGAAGAAGGACTGAACTGGGGATGTGGTCCCAGGCTGAAGGGATTTCTAACCTGTGTATGGAAGATGGGTGGATGGTTTGTACCATCAGGGTGAGACACTCCTTGATTCAAATCCTGTCTACCGTAAAGAACTTCCATTGTGATTGTGTTTATTTCTTAAATAACCAACTTTGATCTCTTCTCTATAACTTATAACCACTTAAAATCATTTTTCTGTACTTAGTACATCTGCTTTCTATTTATTTACCTAAAATCATGTGTTATTTGAAGCATAAAGGGAAATCTGCTCAGGAACGGGGGCTGGTGCATTGTCCTCTCCACATTGAGGGAATGGGAGAGGGCAATAAACGTACACTGGTCAGTCTTCTGAGAAGGGCAAGAAAGTACAGCTCTAAGATCCTAGGCTGGAGAGCTGGGGGAACTGGCTGAAGCCTCTCTAATGTTGGTTCATGAGTGGCTGGTGAAAGCTTTCACGTAACTGCAGGTGTTATGCATCTGTCTGTGTATGAGTGTGTAAGTACAAGTCCCGGAGGGTCTGGCAGCATTTCACAGACTCACAGTGGGCCCAGGTTGGTATGTGAGAGGGCTCAAGGGTACCCCTGTTTCAGGTTTCACACTGCAGAAATCCATCACTCCTACCCAATGAACAGGCCCTACGACAGTATGAGTCCATTTCCCACTTATCATGTGCTCAGTTACCGATGGAGAGACCGTTGTTATGGCAGGGAAGTCAGGACTCCTGGGTCTGTCTGTCATTCTCTGTTTGATTTTGGCCAAGTCATGTCTCCCTGTATCTCAGTGTACATATGGATATAATTGGGATACATTCATAGTGACTTCCTTTGCTAGGTCTTTTGAAGATACTTCAGTGAAAGGTTCTACGTGGTATGATAATAGTGACTGATGAGAAATACTGATCTCTGATCTCTTAGCGAAAAATCTCATGTGCCTCCAGAAATTGTTTGTGTCTCCCCCAGTCATCTTTCTCCAGATCAGTCTGTCTACTATCTACCCATCCATCCTGGGCATTTACACAGCATCAGACCCTATGAGACAAAGACACTATCTCTAGCTTTCTTAATTATCAGCTATAATTTTTAAATATACACAAATACACAGGTCAGCCAATTTCTCTCTGACTCAGTGGAAAGCCCAAGAGTTCTCATTTCCCTTTGGGAAGGTCCCTTAGTTACTGTTTCCTGCCAAAGCTGGATAATTAGCACAGAAGCGCAGCCATGCAGACAGAGACATGAGCTCGAGTGTGTTCTGTCTCCAGCACATTCGCATCCAGATGACGCTTCTCCCCTAGAGGCTGAGCGAACCCCACTGAGATTGCACAGAGCTATATTATAAACAGTGCACATCCCTGTGTGAGCTCTCAGTGTGGGGTGCTGCTGCAGGTGAGAGAGGTGTGGGACACAGCTACCTGAGGGATATTCCCAGCAAAGGGGCTTTCATCTCAGAAATCACAGGTACCAACCTATTTGTGTTCGACAAACCAAGGGCAACGTATGCATCATGGGACAGAGAATAGGTCTGTAGTCATTTCTGCTCTGCACAGCCATTAAACATCCCAGGGCCCTTGCCACAGGTGCTGAATTTGCTCTAGTATCATGGGCCAAAATGCCCCTCTTTGCTATGCTCCTCTGTGACGGGCTCCAGCGCAAACATGGCTGCATTTCAGTGGTACAAGGGATCCTTCAGGATGAAAGTTGTTAGTAGACGTTCAAGATAAGGCCAGATTTCAAGGCTGTGGGCCATAGTTTGCTCAGGCCCCCATGAAGCGCTATGGGAGCCCCCCTGTCGTGTAGAAAAGCCCTCCAGCAGATCTTCCAGATAAATATCCAGTCTGGAGTAAGAACTGAGTAAAACCTTAGGAGCCAGCTGTGTGTTAATGCACAGACACTGTCACCTCCGCCTCTTGCAATTTAAAGCTTTGGCTGTTAGCAGGACAGGGTCGGGAGTGGGTGTTACCAGACTTTATCTGCTGAAAAGCATGGAGGTGCTAGGGCTCCTCACTAGCATAAGTATAACAATTTTTCAACATGGGCAAGACATATTCTCCCCTAGCTTCATGCTAGAAATTGGCTGAACTGTTATGCCTGAAACTTTCAAAGTCAATTCAGCTGGAAGTAGAAACCCAGCATGGGATATTTCAGGTTAATATTTGGCAAACTTATAGGCAACTGAAAATGAAGTCTTGTAATTGAAGGTGTCAGACAGACTTAACGATGGGTGTTGCCACCAGCAACACGAACTATGGCCAATCCAGTTGCGAATCCCATTCAGCTAAGCTCTTTGCTCCAATAATATCTGTGGCAAGGAGTTCCACAGGCCAAATATGGATTATGTAAACAGTTTTATTTTATCAATTTTATATGTTCAGAGTTTCAATGTAATTGAATGTTCCCTTCTTCATGTGTTATGAGACAGAATAAATATCAATGTCTGAACTACTTTCTATATCGATAGATTCATAGGGTTCAAAATGAGAAGGGACCATCAGAACATCCAGTCTGACCTCCTGTATAACACAGGGCATTAAATTTCGCCCAATGACCCCAGTACTGAGCTCCATATCTTGTGTTTGAGGAAGACCTTGTCTACACTAGGATTTTGTATCATGGAATCAAAAAGTGACAAGGTGAGTAGATTCTGCAATGATCAGCTAGTCTAACCCCTGCCAAGATGCAGGATTTGTTATCTAAACCATCCAAGACAGATGACTATCCAGTCTCCTGCTGAAAACTTCCAGTGAAGGACTTTCACAATCTGCCCGGGCATCTGTTCCATTGTCCTCCTGAACTTAAATTTGAGAATCTTATCAGAGATTAAATATAAATCTGTTATGCTGTAGTTTCTCTACATCCTTCCTATATATTGGAGACCGTAATTGGACACAATATTCCAGCTGAGGTCTAACCAGTGCAAAGAAAAGTGCTACTATCCCCTCCCGTGACGTGCATGCTATGCCTCTGTTAATGGAAATGAAAATTGTATTTGCTCTTTTTTTCAATAGTAAAAAAAAATCACAGCCCTGAGAGATGTAGCTCTATCAACTTAACCCTGGTATATACAGCAGGAAGTCTACCAAAGAATACTTCATCGACCTAGCTATCACCTCTCAGAGAGGTAGATTATGTACGCTGACAGGAGTACCCCCACCGAAGTACCCATGGGGCTGTTGGCGGTGGAAATGGGGTCACTGTTGAGGATAGCATCCAACTTCTTATAAAAATGGCAGGTCTGTGGCACAGCACCGGAGATACTGTTTGCCTCCCTTTTCTTCTGGTACATGTGCCACAGCTCCTTCACCTCTGCTGTGCACTGCAGTGTGTCCTGATCACAGCTCTTTTCCCACATACTGCACGAAATCTGCCCTTTGCTATTGACATTCCTATGGCTGGAGCGCAGCTGTGACTGCACTGCCCCCTCTCCCCAAATACTGAGCGGATCCAGCAGCTCCGCAGTGTCCCAAGCATAGAGCTGTCATGGTCATCTGAGAAGGTGTGATGTGAGCACTCCACACCGAGCAAACAGGAAGAGGAATTTCTAATTCCCGGGCCTTTAAGGGGGGGGAAGGGGCAGAAAGCGTTTACCTTGATGCAGGGGAGAGGAGTTGAAACTGTTCACCAAAGCACTCAGCATGGGCAATGTGGGAGGCCTTCCAGAGGCCAATTACAGTGATAAAAGCAATCACAAGTTTCTACACTGGCACTTTGCCAACAAAGCTTTTGAGTAAAACTGTTGTCAAGGTAGTTATATTATGTCACTGAAACTGAGGAGTTCGTCATTGAAAGTGGCTTTTCAGTGTGTACACCGCCACTGTTTCTTTGGCAAAAGCTACTTATTTGTGAAAACAAAACATGTCAGTGTAGAAAAAGCCTAAGGAACAATGATGGATAACCAGTATCCGCACTTGTGTTTCCTACTGGTGCCGAGTAAGGTTTCCCACACCATGATGTGTAGGAATTATAGAGCAGGGAGCCCCATAAAATATGGAATTGGCATTAGTAGGGTCAGTTCTTCAGAATTCATTTATCTGAATAATGAAAATGTCATTTTCAGTGTGTGAAGAGCAACCAATCTGCTCCCCCCATGAGAACAGCCTCCAATAGTGCATGTAGTGTCACATATTAACATTGTCTCTCCATCCAGGTATTTGTACTGCGACCATCACCCTAGACCCTGGGCACATAGAGGAAGTCAGGGGAACATACGGTACATGCAAGAGACACCGTTCTGCCTCAGAGTTAGACACCTTCTCCCTTATCCATGTCAAAATACAACACAACTGACTTCACCAACCCCTCCACCTTCATTCTGCTGGGCATTCCTGGCCTGGAGGTGGCCCATGTCTGGATCTCCATCCCCTTCTGCACCATGTACACCATAGCCATCTTGGGGAACTTCACCATCCTGTTCATTGTGAAGACGGAGCCAAGCCTCCATGATCCCATGTACTATTTCCTGTGCATGCTGTCCATCACTGACCTGGTCGTGTATACATCCACCCTGCCCAAAATGCTGGCAATCTTCTGGTTCAATTCTAGGGAGATCGATTTCAGTGCCTGCCTCACCCAGATGTTCTTCATTCACTCCTTCTCTGTGATGGAGTCTGGGATCCTCGTAGCCATGGCTTTTGATCGCTACGTGGCCATCTGTCATCCCCTGAGACATTCCACCATCCTGACCAACACCCTGGTGGCCAAGATTGGCCTGGCTGTGGTGCTGCGTGGTTGCATAGTTGTATTGCCCTATCCCTTACTGGCAAGGCAGTGGCCTTATTGCAGAACCAATATCATCCCCCAGCCGTACTGCGCACACATAGCTGTGGTGAACCTGGCCTGCGCCGACACCCGTGTTAGCAGTTACTATGGCCTCTTTGTGCAATTCTTTTTGATTGGTCTGGATGGGATTTTTATTGGGGTGTCCTACACCCAGATTCTCAGGGCCATCTTCATCCTCCCCACAAAAGACGCCTGGGTCAAGACTTTTGGGACCTGCAGCTCCCACCTTTTTGTTATTTTAGCCTTTTACATACCAGGTCTCATCATCTCCCTCATGAACAGATTTCCCCAAAATGTGCCCCTGTATTTCCATGTTCTCATTGCCAATTTTTACCTCTTGCTGCCCCCCATGCTACACCCCATCATCTATGGGGTGAGGACCAAACAGATCTGGGACAGGCTGCTCCAGCTCTTTACTCATAAAAGAGCTTAAAGTTTTCTCCTGGTGCTCTGGCTCCCAGACTGAGCTCTGTGCAGTGATGGCTGGTGACATGGTGCTGCATCCCCTTCCCTCAATCACTTACTGGACAAAGTGACATTAAATGTTTTCCTGTCTTGCTGTGCTGTGTCAGCGTGACAAACTGAGGAATCTTTTTGTGTACAGCTCATTCTCCCATAGGTTGCCACCTTTCTAATTGCTGTTAACTGGATCTCTGAGGCCCCACGCCCTGCCCTGCCCATTCCCCAAGGCCCTGCCCCCTGCCCCACCCCTTTCCATTAGGCCCCTCTCCATTCTCCACCTCTTATCTCAAAGCCCCACCCCTGTTATTGGCTCCCCTCCTCTCCAACCCCATCCACTTGCTGGATCATCTCCACCTTCCTCTCCCACAATCTGGGCTCCCTCTGCTCCAGGGCTGGGGTGGGATCTGCTGCAGCCTGGCAAGTAACTGGCAGTGAGGACGCAGTGCTGGGTCCAACTGGCCATGCTGTAGCAGAGGGGGAAGCCAGGAAACTGTAAAAAAACAGATGAGGGTTGGGAGCAGCGCTGTGATGCAGTAACAGCTTGTGGGCCCTAAAGTTCAGCTGTAAAGTCCTGAGGGCAGACACCTTTGTGATGCTTATTTCCTTAGCTTTCAGCGATGGTCTCAAGTTACAGTGGGGGAGGTCTGGGTTGGATATTAGGAAACACTATTTCACTAGGAGGGTGGTGAAGCACTGGAATGGGTTCCCTAGGGAGGTGATGAAATCTCCATCCTTAGAAGTATTTAAGACCGAGCTTGACAAATCCCTAGGAGGGATGATTTAGTTGGGGTGGGTCCTGCTTTGAGCAGGGGGTTGGACTAGATACTTCCTGAGGTCCCTTCCAATCCTAATCTTCTATGATTTGTTCCTCCCGGCTGGGGCCTGTAACTGGCAGGGTCCCTTCAATAGGGATGGGTTACCCTGAGCTAGGCCTCGGGGGCAGGGCAAGGGATCAGCTTCGAAGCGAGGAGGACAAGAGCTGAGGGAGATGGAAGGATAAGCTCCTGCATTAGCTGGAAAGGCGGGATTCTGGGCAGATGCCAGGATGGCTGTGATAGCTCACACAGAGGGAGATAAACGGCACATCTACCATTAGCCAGCAATTTACATGGCACCCTATCTGGAATGACAGAGCACCCACTGCCCAGGGGCTGAGCTGAACGGTGAAGCTGGGTCTAACGTACGCTCTGAATGACACTTTTGATCACTACATCTGGAAGTTCTTTAGCTAGGCTGCCAGGCAGCGTTCTCCCATGTCTTGGATTCACTGAGCCCCACAGAGGTAAAGTGATTTACTCAAGGCCACAGAATGAGTCGGTGGCAGAGCTGAGAATAGAAACCCAGAGTCCTGACCCCACACCACTCCCCGCACCACTGCTCTGGCCATGAACTGGCATTGCTTCTCTGCATTGTGTTAGCTAGAGTGAGGCTATTTGTGTGTTGTGATCAGTGGAGTTTCCGTCCTTCTTAAACAGGAGGAATTTATTAAAGAAACAGCTAAAAACTACAGACACAAAAACCAGTTTCCACACAGTGCAGAGTTCTACCTTGTCTTGCTTGTTTACCAGGGACCACACACTGCCTGGAACTCTATAGAGAGCATAAAGGCCAACGATGTGCTGCAAGGAGCCACATCAGTGCAGTGTGTGACCCTGCTGCCTTGATTAGGGCCTTTTGGTAGCAGCACACTAGAAATAATAACTAATCATCTCCATTTAGTGCAGGGAGAAGATGTGCCCAAGGTCACCCAGTGAATGTGGGGAAGAGCTGGGTCTCTTCACTCCCAGCTCACTGGTCTCTTCTGACACTTTATCTCTAGTTAAAATGTCTTGGGCCAAATCCTCAGCTGGTGTAAGTGGTTGTAGCCTCACTGAAATCAGTGGAGATCCCCAGCACTAAAGAACCAATGGAGAGAGAGCACCATGAATCTGTGCTGCTGCATGGACCATACAAGCCGCGTCTGAGACACTAAACCAGGGATTGGAATCTAGGGACTCTGGGCTATTTTCCTGCCTCAAGACATCTTCCTTCCTGCTGCCTCAGTTTCCTCATCTGTAAAAGGTGGATACCTCCTGGGAGGAGTGAGCAATACTGTGTGTAGAACCTATCAACAGTCAATTCTGTCCATGTGTGACCGTGGTTCAGTGGGACATGGCTGAGGGTGCCAAACTCAGGACAAACTGCTGACATAGAAGGCAGACTCACCCCAGGATGGTGGTTATTCTATGATTACATTATACCAAGCCAGTAACAAACATAAACGTCTGTCTCACCACACTGGTTAACTAGACACATCCCAGCCCTTGGCTCCCCACCTGGACACCAGACTCCATGGTGAGCAGTCAGTGAAAACCAATTTCCACCACATATCGAGTCCTTCTAATCTGAAGAGACCAGCCACTTCTCCAGGTCAATATATAACTCAGATCTTATCCAATAATCCCACTGTTGCCATCCCTTTAACAATTAAAAACTAAAGGTTTAATAGTAAAAGAAAATAAGAAGAGGTATAAATGGTTAATAGATCAGATAGAATCATAGAATCATAGAATATCAGGGTTGGAAGGGACCTCAGGAGGTCATCTAGTCCAACCCCCTGCTCAAAGCAGGACCAATTTCCAACTTACTCAACCCAGCCAGGGCTTTGTTAAGCCAGGCCTTAAAAAACTCCAAGGAAGGAGATTCCACCACCTCCCTAGGTAACGCATTCCAGTGCTTCACCTCCTTCCTAGTGAAATAGTGTTTCCTAATATCCAACCTAGACCTCCGTCACTGCAACTTGAAACCATTACTCCTTGTTCTGTCATCTGCCACCACTGAGAACAGCCGAGCTCCATCCTCTGTGGAAACCCCTTCAGGTAGCTGAAAGCAGCTATCAAATCCCCCCTCATTCTTCTCTTCTGCAGACTAAACAATCCCAGTTCCCTCATCCTCTCCTCATAAATCATGTACTCCAGCCCCCTAATAATTTTTGTTGCCCTCCGCTGGACTCCTTCCAATTTTTCCACATCCTTCTTGTAGTGTGGGGCCCAAAACTGGACACAGTACTCCAGATGAGGCCTCACCAATGTTCCTCAATCTGCTGGTAAGGCCCCTATTTATACAATCCAAGTGGTTTTTCAGTGTTCAGAGATCAGCATCACGGCAGTGCTAGAATAAACTGCTAGCTTGCAAAAGTCTCTCTGGAAATAAGCAAAGCAGGTTGGGGGTCATTAGTCCTTGTTCAGAACTTCCTTGTTAGAAGCCCAGTGCAGAGAAATGAAGATAATACAGAGATGTCTCAGGGATCCTTTTATATCCTCTGCCCTGTGCTTGGAATTTTACTGTCCCAAACAAAGCCCATTTCAGTACATCATCAATATTAATAACACTGGACAATAAGATGATACATGCATATACACAGGATAATCATACTTAGCAAATCATAAATTTTCCATTGACACCTGACAGAACATACTTTGTACAACATTTGTTGCAATTATATAACCGTGGTATTAACAATGATAAAAATGGTCATATTCAATCATGCAGCACCACACCATGTTCTTGCCCCCTGATGGTGCGACAGCTGTTTGCCACCTAAGCAAGGCCTATTGCCTGCAATCTAGCAGGGCAAGCAGTTTGGACACTAGAGCCACTGGAGGACTGGAATAGCAGATAAAAATCTGTTTTGCCTCAGGGAGCCTTCTCCTTGTACAAGGAAAGTGATAGTAACTGGGAGATTAGAGAGGTTTTTAAAATTAAAAAATACCTCAATATTAATAGGGAATTTGAACTAGCCCTATATTAACTGGGTACTTTACCTTGGGACGGGATGCACAGATGAAGTTTCTTGAAACCTTAAATGACTGCTTCTTGGAACAGCTAGTCCGGGAACCCAGAAAGGGAGAGGCAATTTTGATTTAGTTGTAAGTGGAGCACAGGATCTGGTCCAAGAAGTGAATACAGCGGGATCGCTTGGCAATAGTGACCTTAATCAAATTAAATTTAACATCTCTGTGGTGGGGAAAACACCACAGCAGCCCAACAGAGTAATATTGAATTTCACAAATGGGAACTACACAAAAACTAGGAGGTTAGTGAAAGAGAAATTAAGAGGCCCAGTGCCAAATGCGAAATCCCTGCAAGCTGCATGGAGATATTTTAAAGACACCATAACAGAGGCTCAACTTACATGTATACCGCACATTAAAACCATAGTAAGAGAACCAGAAAAAGAGCCACTATAGCAAAACAACTAAGTAAAAGAAACAGTGAGAAGCAAAGAGGCATCCTTTAAAAAGTGGAAGTTAAATCCTAGGGAGGAAAATAGAAAGGAGCATAAATTCTTGCAAGTGACGTGCAAAAATTAGGAAGGCCAAAAAAGAATTTGAAGAACAGTTAGCTAAAGATTCGGTTGGGATATGTTAGGGTTAAGTAAAGGCCAGGGAGGCTGCTGATGTGCTGACATGGCATTCGGGGATAAAGGCAGAAGCAGGCAGTATTTCTTTGTTCGATAGATAAGTTGCCATATTTTCCCCTTCCCTGTTGCTTGGAAGAATTGAAAAGCTCTGCAGCTGCATGAGAAATGTAGATGTCTAATGAATATCCTTTCTGTAAAAGAAATGGTATCTCCCCCTCCCTTCCTTTCCCAGCTACACCAGCGAGCTCAGGCTCATGGCCCCTTCCTCCCTCCCCTGAGATCTGCTCATGGCCCTTTCCTCCCCCCACACCATGAACCACTGATCAGTGAAATCTGTAGCAACAGATTATTCCAAAGAAATGTATTTTAATGTAAAAATGCCTATATAACATGTGTAATGCTGTGAACAAAAGCTAGGGGTGGGTATACTAATGATAAGGGTGTTTCTATTACTTAGTAAGGGGTTTTTGGGTGTTGTAATGGATGTAGGCGTTTACATACTAACTTAGATAAAAAGAGTGTGATGTCACTAATCCAGTGCTTACTCGACAATTGGGTGGAGGGGAACAAGTATCGCAATAAAGAACCCCGTATTCAAATCCGCCTCTGGGTCAACCTGCTCCTTCTTCTTCGAACAAACTCAAAAAGTAAAAGCATAAATGTTTAAGTACATCAGAAGCAGGAAGCCTGCTAAACAACCAGTGGGGCCACTGAACGAACGAGATGCTAAAGGAGTACTCAAGGATGATAAGGGCATTGCGGAGAAATTAAATGAATTCTTTGCATCAGTCTTCATAGCTGAAGATTTGAGGGACAGGGCCGGCTCCAGGCATCAGCCCAGCAAGCAGGTGCTTGGGGCGGCCAAGGGGAAGGGGCGGCACGTCGTGCTGTTTTGTGGCGATTCGACGATCGCGGCTTTTTTTTTTTTTCGCTGCTAGGGGCGGCAAAAAACCCTGGAGCCGGTCCTGTTGAGGGAGATTCACAAATTTGAGCCATTCTTTTCAGGTGACAAATCTGAGGAACTGTCCGAGATTGAGATGTCATTAGAGGAGGTTTTGGAACAAAGTATTACTGTTTAATGTATTAAAAGTCACCAGGACCAGATGGTTTCACTCAAGAGTTCAGAAGGAATTCAAATGTGAAATTGCAGAACCACTAATAGAATTATAGAGTGCTAGAAGCTTAGGGTTAGAAAAGCAAACACAATGTTGGGAATCATTAAGAAAGGGATAGACAATGTGATGGAAAATATCATATTGCCTCTATATAAATTCACGGTAAGCCCAAATCTTGAATACCGCATGCAGATGTGGTCACCCCATCTCAAAAAAAAAAAAAAAAGATATATTAGAATTGGAAAAGGTTTAGAAAAGTGCAGCAAAAATGATTAGGGGTATGGAGCAGTTTCTCTATGAGGAGAGATTTAAAAGACTGGGACTTTTCAGTTTGGAAAAAAGAGGACTAAGGGGAGATATGTTAGGGGTTTATAAATTCATGATGGGTGTGGCGAAAGTAAATAGGGGTCACTAAATGAAATTAATAGGCAGCAGGTTTACAAAACAAACAAAAGGAAGTATTTTCTCACACAATGCACAGGCAACCTGTGGAACTCCTTGCCAGAGGATGTTGTGAAGGCCAAGAATATAACAGGGGTCAAAAAAGAACTGGATAAAATCATGGAGTCCATCAATGGCTATTAATCAGGATGGGGAAGGATTGTGTTCCAAGCCTCTGTTTGCCAAGAGGTAGGAATGGTCGACAGGGTATGGATTCCCTCTGGAGCTCTTGGCATTGGTCACTGTCGGAAGACAGGACATTGAGCTAGATGGACCCATGGTCCGGCCCAGTATGGCCATTCTTATAATCTTATGTTCATTGAGCCAGGGAATGGCGTGCAGGTATCACATTGTGTGTTTTCAGTATCTCTTGTGCTGTCTAAAGTAAAGGAAATGTTTTAGAAACCCCCTTTGCAGGACCTGGGTCTGTTTGCTTTAACGATCCTGTACCCAGAAAGAGAGCAACTGGAAACAGAGTGAGCCCAAGGGGGAGCTCTGGCAAGGGTGTGCTGAACCAATTGGAGTGTCTGGGGGAGCTGAACCACATCACGGTGAAGAGAACAGCATGTGAATCTCTTCAATCAGGTTTGGGATCACCCAGCCCCACTCCCCTTCCACTCACAGTACTCTAACTTCAATGTGGCTCCTCCAGGTTTGCTGTCACACCCCTGATCAAGCTCCCGTGGCTCGACGCCCACCAGAAGTTTGGGTCCCACACACTGGACCCATGTGCTTTTGAGTCAGAGCAGTTTCTGGCTCTGGGTTTCTAGGCCCACTCTCAGGGTGCAGCTTCCATTATAGCACCTGCCTCTGGGACCGGAGAACTGCACACCAAGCGCCAAGACCCTGAAACTAGTTTCCTTTGCTCTGAACTCGGCAGGCTTTTCTTCTACAGTACAGCGTAACCTGCAGTCTTTTTCAAGACATCGATGTATATCTACTATAAAAATAAAAAAATAGATTTCAGAAAGCACTGGTTCTATAGCTATATTGCTGTGACACTCTGTACCCCAAAAGCAAAACCCTGGCACCCAACATTCACCACTGTTATATAGTTGCAACAAATCTTGTACAAAATATGTCATGTGAGGTATCTATGGAAAGCTGTGGTTTACTGAATGTGATTATCCTATTTGTGTGTCTGTATCATGTTTGCCTCTGAAGCAACAAATATTGACTATCTACCTGTATTTCAAAAGTATTTCCTCCTGTGGTAACTCCCACAAAGTAGTTTACATCCACTCTAGCCAGCACATTGTGAATGGATATTCAACTTGATGGTTCATCAATGAACAAGATGGACCATGGTAGAAGCTTGTCCCTATCTGTAGCCAAAACAGGGGTAATGGCCACTGCTATGACTCATTGAAGCATGCGAGGGCATGTGACCAGCTCATGTGACACTGGACTCCATCTTGTGCTTGTACTTTTCCACTAACTGTGCTGGTGTCTCTGTTTGGGACAATGAAGTTCCCTCCAAATGGCAGAAGCTATAAAAGGGGAATTGACATCACCACTTGGTCTCACTCCCACCACAACTGAACACTTTAAAACACAGCTAGAAGAAAAAAGACTTTGACTGGAGATTTGGTCAGTGGTTGGAAAGAAGAAATGCAGGAACCTCTCCAAAAGTCCACAAATGATAACTGTTGTGTCCTGCATACAACGAGGCAGGTGATATTGCTGAATACTTCACTATCTTTGAGACGCTCTGTGTGTTTCATACGATTCCTGATAACCCGAAGATGCGCACTTTAGTTGCAAAGTTAATTGGTAAAGATCTGGATATAGTCAATAAAATGCCAAATGAGAATCTTTTAGATTAGTCTAAATTCAAAGAAAGGGTTTTGAAGCAATTTCAGATTACCCTGGACCATATAGAGTGAAATTTACAAATCCTACGAGGGCTGCTGGCATGAGTAATGTGGAATATGTAAATAAAATGAAAGATTTGATGGAGAAGTGGGCAAGGGACAAAGGTGTTACAAGCTTTGAAGGAATGTTTGATGTTGTTGTGTCTGTTGGACAAAAGGGTGAAAACTGTAAATGAGATGGCTTCTGTAGCTGATGATTTTGAGTAGACACTAACATCTATTGTGAATAAACCACAGACAGAGTGTTTTACACTTGTTGGGAATCATGTTCCATATTACCCTGTTCCTCTATGCTCCACAGAGGGCTAGCAAACTCATAAAGTCCCTTTACATCCTTACCTCTCCAGACCCTGACATATAAAGACACCAAAGATAACCTTAGACTGAGATCCCTACTGAAGGGACACTGTAGAGAAAGGAAAAACAGTAACTAAATACAGACCAAGGTTCCTGGGGGAATTGAATGACCCAATGGATGTTGAACAAACCAAATTGTTCAAGCAAAAGGCATGGTATAATGAAAATACATGGAAACACCTACCTGTGATAAAAGAGTTGGTGATGGTGTTAAATCTCATGATGCAAAGAATTTGGTAGTGATGGTAAATTCTATGAAAAGTTGTCACATGCATGATTTTGGGGAAAACCTTTTAGCTGCGCTATGAGTAGTATACAAAAAGCCTTATGGGGATACTGCTTCTCAGCTAACATCTGTAAACTGGTTCAAAGCTTCTCTCAGCAACAAAACCATAATAAACCTGGTCTGATTTGTGAAAGGGGAAACTGAAGCACACCACCTATAAAGGCATTGCTGACTATCTCTGTTGAGATATCAGCAATTGGAAAAGCAAAATGGAAAACAATGGTGAACAGAGTTTTGTAGTGACCCAGAGAAGGCGCAGTTGCTGACTTTTGAGATCATTAGAATTATCTACAAAGTGTTGATAGGTACACAGAACTTTGCAAGAACACCTGTGAGTAACACCACAACGTTTGCAACACTTGGGAGTTGTATGGTCAAAACCTAATTAAAGCCTTGGGCACACTGCCACTGCATTAGTCATTGACAAACAATCCTGAGATTATGTGCCGCAAAGCAACAGTATCATGTCCCCATATTTATCATGATTATGGTGTGTTTTATATAAAGTTTTTCATGTAATGTATCAATAGAAAAGTTATGATTTGCTGAATATGATTACCCTAGTTGTGTGCATGTCTTATTTTTGTAGCTAAGGTTAGGAATATTGACTATGTACCATTATTTCAAATGTGTTTGCCCCTCGGTAACATAGACTCATGGAATATCAGGGTTGGAAGGGACCCCAGGAGGTCATCTTGTCCAGCCCCCTGCTCAAAGCAGGACAAATTCCCAACTAAATCATCCCAGCCAGGGCTTTGTCAAGCCTGACTTTAAAAACCTCTAAGGAAGGAGATTCCACCACCTCCCTAGGTAACGCATTCCAGTGCTTCACCACCCTCCTAGTGACAAAGTTTTTCCTAATATCCAACCTAAACCTCCCCCACTGCAACTTGAGACCATTGCTCCTTGTTCTGTCATCTGGTACCACTGAGAACAGTCTAGATCCATCCTCTTTGGAACCCCCCATCAGGTAGTAGAAAGCAGCTATCAAATCCCCCCTCATTCTTCTCTTCTGCAGACTAACTAATCCCAGTTCCCTCAGCCTCTCCTCATAAGTCATGTGCTCCACCCCCTAATCAATTTGGTTCCCCTCTGCTGGACTCTTTCCAATTTTTCCACATCCTTCTTGTAGTGTGGGGCCCAAAACTGGACACCGTACCCCAGATGAGGCCTCACGGTAATGGTGCATTAAGAAACATGATAGGACTTAGAAGAACATTATCCCCACCTGATGGACTTTCCTGTGAATGTTCTAGCCAGGATATGGATAATGGCCCCTGCTATGAATTTTTGAAGCATGCAATGGCACGTGACCAGCTCTTCCACTAACTGTGATGGGGGCTTTTGCTTGGAAAAATGAAGTTCCCTCTAGATGGCAGAAGCTGTAATAGGGGAAAGCGACGTCGTCACTTGGCCTCACTCTGCCCACAACTCAAAATCCGGAACCACCTTACGAATAATTACTGAACTGGAGCTGTTTTCACACTCTGAAGGGATTTCTAGCCTGTGTATGAAAGATGGGTGGACAGTTTGTCTCATCAGGGTGAGAGACTACTTGATTCAAATCCTGTCTAACGTATAGAACTTACATTGTGATTTTGTTTATTTCTTATGTAACCAAATTTGATCTGTTCTCTATAACCTATAAAAACTTAAAATCCATTCTTCCTGTAATTTCTGCTTTCTATTTATTTACATAAAACTATGTGTTATTTGAAGCATAAAGGGAAATCTGCTCAGGAACGGGGACCTGTGAATTGTCCTTCCACATTGAGGGAATGGGGCAGGGCAATAAACATACACTGGTCAGTCTTCTGACAAGGGCAAGACAGTACAGGTCTGTGGTCCTAGGCTGCAGAGCTGGGGGAACTGGCTGGAGCCTCTCTATTGTTGGTTCATGAGTGGCTAGTGAAAATTTTCACGTAACTGCAGGTGTGTGTGTGTCTGTCTGTGTATGGGTGTGTAAGTGCAAGACCTCACAGTGTGACAGGATGCCCAGGCTGGTGTGTGAGAGGGCTCAGGGGAACCCCTCTTTCAGGTTGCACCCTGCAGAAGTCTGTCACTCCTAACCAATGAAGAGGCCCTACAACAATAGGACTCCATTTCCCGGTTATCATGAGCTCAGTTACAGATGGAGAGACCGTTGTTATGGCAGGGAAGTCAGGACTCCTGGGTCTATTTGTCATTCCCTGTTTGATTTTGGCCAAGTCATGTCTCCCTGAACCTCAGTTTACCAATGGATATAATGGGAATATGTTCATAGTGTCTTTACTTGCCTAGGACTTTTGAAGATCCTTCAGTAAAAGGTTCTACATGGTATGATAGTAGTTACTGATGAGAATTATTGATCTCTGATCCCTTAGCAAAAAACTCATGTGCCTCCAGAAAGTGTTCCTGTCTCCCTCAGTCATCTTTCTCCAGATCTGTCTGTCTACTCTCTACCTATCCTTCCTGGGCATTTACACAGCATCAGACCCTATGAGACAAAGGCACTATCCCTAGCTTTCTTAGTAATCTACTATCATTTTTTTTAAATATACACAAATACACAGAGCAGCCAATTCCTCTCTGACTCAGTGGGGAGCCCAACAGTTCTCATCTCCCTTTGGGAAGGTCCCTTAATTACTGTTTACTGCTAATGCTGGATAACAAGCCCAGAAGTGCAGACATGGAAACAGGACATGAGCTCGAGTGTGTCTGGTCTCCAGCCTGTTTACATACAGATGCCGCTTCTCCCCTAGAGGCTGAGCCAATCCCACTGGGATTGCATAGAGCTATATTATAAACAGTGCACATCCCTGTGTGAGCTCTCGGCGTGGAATGCTGCTGCAGATATTTGCCTGAGAGAGGTGTGGGACACGGCTACCTGAGGGATATTCCCAGTGAAGAGGCTTCCATCTCAGAAATCACAGGTACCCATCTCTTTCTGTTCGACAAACCAAGTGCTACTTATGCATGATGGGACAGAGAATAGGTCTGTTTTCATTTCTGTTCCGCACAGCCACTAAACACCCCGAGGCCCTTGCCACTGGTGCTGAATTTCCTGTGATATTCTGGGCCAAAATGCCCCTCTTTGCTGTGCCCCTTGGTGATGGGCTCCAGCCCTAAGCTGGCTGCATTTCAGTAGCACAATGTATCGTTCAGGATGAAAGTTGTTAGTAGATGTCCAGGACAAGGCCAGATCGGGAGGCTGTGGGCCGTAGTTTGCTCAGGCCTCCATGAAGCGCTATGTCAGCCCCACTGTCGTGTTTTAAGTGCAGACAAGCCCTCAAGCAGATCATCCAGAAAAACATCCAGTCTGGAGTAAGAACTGAGTAAAACCTCAGGAGCCAGATGTGTGTTAATGCACAGACACTGTCACCTCCGCCTCTTGCAATTTAAAGCTTTGGCTGTTAGCAGGGCAGGACGGGGGGCGGGTGTTACCAGACTTTATCTGCTGAAAAGCATGGAGGTGCAAGGGCTCCTCACTAGCAGAAATGTAACAATTTTTCAACATGGGCAAGACATCTTCTCCGCTAGCGTCATGCTAGAAGTCGGCTGAACTGTTATGCCTGAAACTTTCAAAATGCAATTCAGACAAAAGTAGACATTCAGCGTGGGAAATTTCAGATGAATGTTTAGCAAACTTATATGCAAGTGAAAATGAAGTCTTGCAATTGAAGGTGTCAGACAGACTTAACAATGGGTGGTGCCACCAGCAATACCAACTATGGCCAATCCAGTTGCGAATCCCATTCAGCTAAGCTCTTTGCTCCAATAATATCTGTGGCAAGTGTTCCACAGGCAAAATATGGATTATATAAACAGTTTTCTTTTATCAATTGTATATGGCATTAGGGGATAAAGGCAGAAGCAGGCAGTATTTCTTTGTTTGATAGATAAGTTGCCATATTTTTCCCTTCCTTGTTGCTTGTAAGAACTGATCAGCCCTGCAGCTGCATGAGAAATGTAGATGTCTAATGAATACCCTTTGTGTAAAAGAAGCGTTATCTCCCCTCCCTTCCTTTCCCAGCTACACAAGTGAGCCCAGGCGCATAGCCCCTTCCTCCCTCCACGAGAACCACTGATTAGGGAAATTTGTAGCAACAGATTCTTGCAAAGAAATGTATTTTCAAGGGAAAAATGCCTGTATAACATACATGCAAGAGCATGTGACCAGTTCATGTGACACTGGACTCCAGTGTCCGTACTTTTCCACTAACTGTGCCCGTATCTCTGTTTGGGACAATGAAATTGCCTCCACATGGCAGAAGCTATAAAAGGGGGAAGTGTTATCACCACTTGGTCTCACTCCCCACACAACTCAACACTTTAAAACACAGCTAGAAAAAAAATATGTTCACTGGAGATGTGGTCAGAGGCTGGAAAGGAGAAATTCAGGAACCTCTCCAAAAGTCCACAATGAGAACAGTTGTGTCCTGCATACAACAAGGGAGGTGATATTGCTGAACACTTCACTATCTTTGAGGGGCTGTATATGATTCATATGATTCCTGATAACCAGCAGATGCTCATTTTAGTTGAAAACTTAACTGGTAAAGCTCTGGATATAGTCAAAATGTGACAACTGAGAATCTTTAAGATTATTCTAAATTCAAAGAAATGGTTTTCAAACAATTTCAAATTACTCCTGAAACATATAGAGTGAAATTTACAAATCCTAAGAGGGGTGCTGATACAAGTAACGTGGAATATGTAAATAAAATGAAAGGTTTGATGGGAAAGGGGCCAAGGGGCAAAGACATTACAAGCTTTGAAGGAATGTTTGATGTTTTTGCTGAGGAACATATCTGAAGTATATGTTAAGAAGTTAATAAGGGTGAAATCTGTGGATGGGATGGCTTCTTTAGCTGACGATTTTGAGCAGACACCAAAGATAACCTTAGACCAGGGATGGCCAACCTGAACCTTAGAAGGAGCCAGAATTTACCAATGTACATTGCCAAAGAGCCATAGTAATATGTCAGCAGGCCCCCATCAGCTCCCCCACCCTGCTCCCAGTGCCTCCAACCCACCGGCAGTCCCGCCGATCAGCACCACCTCATCCCTCCCCATGTGTCCCGATCAGCTGTTTCGTGGCATGCACTTGGCTCTGGAGGGGATTTTTAGTAATTCCCCAGGGTGCAACTTGCGGGGACAATACAACTGTGTGGGTTTCAAGGGCCATAAGGACCACAAGGTTCTGATTCCCACCCAGAAGTGTTGAGCAGTGAAACCATGGGGAGTGGTGATAAAACAGCTAGGTCCGTGGGGCGGCTTGACTTTCCATACCTGCTGGCTGATGACCCAGTCCCATAGACAGCCCGCCAAGGGTCCCAGCAAAAGTAAGTGTACTGGGGCCCACGTGCCATTAACAGGCCCCGAAGCCTGGAAAGAGCATTTTGAGGAGTCGCAGGTCCATCCTGACAACGCCCACATATGCCTCCGTTTCCACAGCTCGGGTGGCACTCCTGCAGTAGTGTTAAGGGCTTTGGGCCATCGCTGACTGAGGACATCGCTCTGCATTTCTGCTAAGGGACCATTAAAGAAATCCTGCATTTGGCTGCAAGCCGAATCCCATCCAGTGTCTTTTCCTATTAAAACAAGGGTGTTTATTTATTTTGTTAAGAGGGTTTGGGTTGTGGCTCCCAGTCCTGATAGGACATGGAGGGTTTCTATATTTGAGTGGGTTCTGGTTAACCCTGCCTCAGTAAGGAGACCTGAAGCCCTTTCCAAATTCCCCAGGCGTTGTTCATGGTCCTGGGCTTTGTCTATTGTCCAGATAGCGGCTGCTCCAGTTAGACTATGCAAGGCTCCTTCCAGCAAGCCTCTTTTTTTCCAAAAATTTTCCCACTGCGTAAGCTGGGCTAACCGAATGGCCGCTCCTTGGGTACAATTGGGGTATACGGTAGTTATTTGGAAGGCAGAAATGGGAAATGAGAAGGTGATGGTTCCCATAGTTGCATTTAGCACCATCCACCATTGGTAATGGGAATTTTGTTGGTGGGGTGGGCTGTACCACATTTGGTGGTCCGATACTTGAATTTTTCTGAGGCCGTGATTAGACAGTTGTGTATGGGAAGTGGGAAGGATACGAGGTGGAGTAGTTGGGGAATGGGGATTGTAACGAGGGGCTAGGAGACAGTCATGTAGAGTAGGGGTCCCCCTCCTGCCGGTGAAAGTAAACTTAGGGTGACAACCAGAATAAGTGGTAGGAATACCAAAAAGTAGGTAACTGATTACAAAACATTGCATGGAAGTTCCCGTACCAAAAGACAGTTCGCAGGTGCCAGCTGTTGCCAATATGTCAATCCCTGCATGGGAGTTTTCCTCCAGAGCCTCAAAGTTGGTGTTGGTAAGGGAAAAGGGGAAGGATGCCTTAGTGATGGTTTCATTTTTACGCCACTTGATAGTGTGGCCATACAGATGGTCGTCAGGTCCTGTTGAGAACAGGCCGGAACAAAATTTCCCAAGTAAAAAGGGGCCTTCCGGCCTGGGGCAGTCGGAAGCATTTATAAAAGCATTTATATCTTGGGATCTAGTTTGGGGAGTGCCCACGGAGCTTAGAGGGGAAGGGGTGACAGTTTGACCAGTAACTGACTTGTCTACCCAGTTGGGGAGTGCAGTGCACCAGGAAGGAACTTGGGGGTAGTGGCAAAGGGCTTCCCCAGGGAGAAATCCTAGGTAATAGCGAACCCCTAAAAAGAGAGAGAAGGACAGTGCCCCTGGCTCTGTGTGGTCAAGCTGTCCTTCTCTCTCTTTTTACCAGATCTTTTATCTGCTATTTTGTTACCCAAAAACAAATTCAAATCTTTTATTCTCCTGGCTTTGACTACCCAGCTGCAGCCACAACCTTTGGTCTTTAGTTAAAACATTTTAAATCTTGTAAAGCATTAAGTCACCTTAAGGATTAAATGCTAAATACCATATTAAACAACACTAGTTTTCTGTGTCTGGCAAAAGTATTCTCGGTTTTTGCAACTTTAAACAATACCAATTCATCTCAAACTTATAAAGCACAGATCCCACAAAAACCAATAATCTATTTGTCCCGGTGCCTGGTTTTCCAGTACCAGGCACAAGGGAGTTAAGTAAGTCGGAATGTCAAAAGATCCAGATTCGGGCCAATCAGTGCCCAGGGCTGGCCAATCCTGGGTGCAAAGCTGCAACAAGCGTCTCTTCAACATTCTTTTCTGAACACCGGGTAAAGGCCATTTGCTTAACATATGATCCAAAGGGCTATCCTTAGAGGGTTTTACCAGAGACCCACCCATCTGCCTGCTGACACTCTAACAGAGAATTACACAGAGAACAGAGGGAATTATGGCCTAATAGGATCCTATTACAGGAATTTCTACTAATACTGACCGCTACAGGGGACGGGACAGAAGGATCCCAATTCCACCTCAGAGCCTCATCGCACGCGATGGCTTCCACTCTGAGGAATTACGAATGAGAAGCTCAGTTCCGTCCACACACCTAACGCCCAAATATATAAGACAGAAATTCAATAACCGGAGTTGCCAGTAACTGTCACCAAAATATCGGGTCCACCTAGCTGAGAGCCAATAACAGTCAGACAGGGATAAGGAAGAGTTGCTTTATTCTGCAGAAGAAAGGAGAGCCTTGCACCTTGGTACAAAGACTCTGTCTTACACACATTTTACCATTCCAATTATTATCCTGGGGATTTGAAATCCCCATGCTTATAATTACTTACTCCTTTCCTTCCACTATGCCCTCAAAATTTCCAACCTGTTTTCCAATCTCTCTATCTATTGCATAGAGGGAGAGAGCTAAGCAGGTCTCTCAACAGGTAAACAATTACAGCAAGCATTTATACCTTTTGTTAGACAATAATGAGCAACAGCTGCATTTTGATTATACATAGGTCATTCTGATATCTTGTTTTCCTCACTAATGTAGACTCTTAATCTACATTCCATATTATCTACACATTATCTACACAAGGTCGCAACAACTTCTCACACAGTTCTTTCCCACTCGCCTCACACATTCCTCGCTTCTACAAATCTCGCGTTATTAGGGTTACAGTTAGCCTAACTCTTGCTAACGAACTGTCATGCATTGCATCCCCTTCCTGTCAGTTCTTTCTCTGCTTCCACACCCACATTCCCAAGAAGTCATACCACATGTCCCTCCTTGCCAGGTAATAATACTTCTTCGCTGATACCATGGCAAGTTTTTAATGTCCTCTGTTGTAACCAGCTTCTTTCTCTTTAGGGCATCCAAGGATCGGGCAACTCAGATTCTCCAGGAAGCTTGGGGCTGGGATGTAGACGGTGCCGGTTCAAGGGTTGGGGTTGGGGCAGGAGTCAACCCAGAAGTCCAAAAGAAAATAAGTGAATCATAAAAGTTTAGGATTAGTAGCAATAGCATAGTCACACACATAAACCAATGGAAGGCATGAGCCATTTTCGGACTTTAGCAGACTTCTTAATTCTGTCGGCTGGATCTGTCATAGTTACTTGGTTGTACCTGCGGGCGCTTGGCTCGCTACAGGATTTTTAGAAGGCTTTATTTTGGTCTTTCTTTTTTTCCCTCTTAAAGATTAGTGAGAGCTTTTACAGGAAGGATCTTGGGCCTCCTCCACAGCTTCCCAGAGTGGAGGAGAGATTCTGATGACAACTGGGGTCGTGACTCTTTTGCACTGGGAAGCATGGATCCAGTTGGGCAGGTTGTGACACTTGACAGCGGGGTGGGTGTTAGCAATATCTGGAATGGGCCTTTCCAGAGAGGCTCCAAGCAATTCTTCCACTGATATTTTTTGATGAATACCCACTCTCCTGGTTGCAAGTCGTGACAGGAGGAGTCCACTGGAGCAGGGAAGGCACACTGAACCTGTCTGTGTAAGGACTTAATACATTGCATGAGTTTTTTACAATATGCCAGGACCCTTTCATCTGTCAGCTGTGTATCTAGGTAGCTGGGTGTGATGGGGGGGCCGCTGGTATCCTCATTGGTCTACCCATTAAAATTTCATGGGGGGAAAGACCATGTTTGCGGGCAGGGGTGCTCCTTATTTCCATTAGGGCCAGGGGTAAGGCGACTGGCCACTTAAGGTTGGTTTCTGAACACATTTTAGCAATTTTGTTTTTTAGCACCCTGTTTACTCGTTCCACTGCCCCAGCACTTTGGGATTGGTGAGCACAGTGGAAGTGCTGAGTGATCCTTAGTGCCTTGCAGATTTGCTGCACAACTTGGCCTGTGAAATGAGTACCCTGATCGCTGTTGATAGAAAGGGGCAGTCCAAATCGGGGAATGAATTCATGTAGCAGCTTCTTTGCTACTGTCAGGGAGTCGGCTTTGGCACAGGGGTAAGCCTCAACCCACCCTGTGACTACAGACACACACCAATACATTCAAACGAGCAGCATTTAGGCATGCTGATAAAGTCAATTTGTATATTGACAAAAGGGCCCCATGGGGAAGGATGGGCTGCATGCTTGGTTTTCACTGGTTTCCCCACATTATGAGCAAGACACACCGGGCAGGTGTCGCAATACTGTCGGGCCATTGCTGCAAAATGCCAGGCAAACCAATGTCGTTCAATTGATAGTATCATTCCCCTGCTTCCTACATGGGTCAGCCCGTGGGCCAGGCAGGCCAAATAAGGGAGCAAGCCTCTAGGTGCTACCGGGCGACCATCCGGAGTGCGCCATATGCTGTCGGGAGACTTTTCACAACCCACTGTTGTCCAGTAGTCATTTTCCACTTTTTCTGCCGACTCCTGCATGTCCGCCAACTCCTGCATGAGGGTTGGGGGCATGTCAGGAGAAGATGATTCAACAAGGGTCAGGACTAGATTGGAGCTAGCCAAGGCTATAAAACAAATGGCAGAAAATTCAGCCGGAGACCCGGAAAGGGACGCTTGCTTGGCTGATCCATCAGCCAGAGCATTTGCTCATGTGACCTCATCACAAGGAGTTTGATGGGCAGCACATTTTATAATGGCTGTCTCAGAAGGGAGTAAAAGAGCATTAAGAAGTGCATCAACATAAGACTCATTTTGGATGGGGGTCCCTGCAGAAGTGAGGAACCCACGGTACTTCCAGAGCTGTCCATAATTGTGCACCACCCCAAAGGCATAGCAGGAATTGGTGTAGATGTTAACAGACCGTTTCTCCGCTAGGGACAGGCACGGGTAAGGGCAATCAACTCAGCCACTTGAGCAGAGTTCACCCCTGGAAGGGAGTGAGCTTCCACTAAGTTGTGGGGTGAGCATATAGCATAACCTGCTACAAGGATACCCTTGGGGTCCCTTAAACAGGACCCATCGACAGAATATACTAGTTCGGGGTTAAATAAAGGGATCTCTTTCAATTCTACCCGGGGAGAGCATAATTCAGCAGTTACCGCTTGGCAGTTATGCGATTCCCCATCCCAAACAGTTGGGAGCAGAGAAGCCGGGTTGAGAATAGGGCAACGGGCTAGGGTCACGTTAGGGGCATTTAGAAGCCACATTTCATATTTAGTCAAGCGAGAATTGGACATGTGTTGGGTCGCTCCCTTTAGGAGGAGTGCGGTTACAGCATGGGGGACCGACACAAGGAGAGGGGAACCCAGAATGAGTGCGGCCGAGGTGTCCACCATCATTGCCACTGCAGCTACTGCTCTAAGACACGGGGGCAGTCCTGCCACCACCGGGTCTAGAGGGGCGCTATAATAAGCGACAGGCCGTTGGGAGTCCCCGTGTTCCTGAGTCAGCACCCCCTGTGCTATTCCATCCTTTTCCTGACAAAAGAGGGTGAAGGTTTTAGAGTAATCGGGTATGCCCGAGGCTGGAGCACTAGCCAATTGTTCTTTAAGAGTTTTGAAAGTGGTTTCAGCTGTTTGGGTCCAGGGGAGGGGTTCTGACACATCCTTGTGGGTTAGGTTATGTAAAGGTTTGGCAATAGAGGCGTATTCAGCTATCCATTGCCATCAATAGCCTGCCATTCCAAGAAAGCCACACAGCTGCCTTTTAGTAGCGAGTCTGGGAACATGCAGTAGTGCTTTAATTCTGTCGTGAGACAAGTGTCTCTCTCCTGCAGTCAAATCATGTCCTAAGTAGTGGACTCGAGGAAGACAAAGCTGCAACTTGATTTGGAAGCTTTATGCCCCCTTTTTGCCAGAGCCTGCAGCAGGGCCAGAGAATCCACCTGACAAGCCTCCAACATTGGAGAGGCTATCAGGAGATTGTCCACATATTGGACCAAAGTGGACCCTTTAGGAAGCGTAACGTTCCCCAGGTCCTTCCTGAGGATCTGGGAGAAAATGGTAGGCGATTCCGTGTAACCTTGTGGCAGTCTGGTCCAGGTATACTGCAGGTCCTGGAAGGTAAAGGCAAACAGATACTGGCTTTCTGGGTGAATGGGGATAGAGAAAAAGGCTGAGCATAAATCTACTACTGTGAAGTAGGTAGCCGAGGGGGGGATGCAAGAGAGAATGGTTTCAGGGTTGGGCACAACCGGGAACAGGAGGTGGACTACTGCATTTACGGCTCTCAGGTCTTGAACTAAGTGCCACTTTCCTGTACCTGGTTTTCGGACAGGCAGGATTGGGGTATTACATTCACTACTAGTTTGAACAATAACCCCCTGTTGAATCAGGGATACCAAAACTGGCCTGATCCCCTCCTCAGCTGCTTTAGAAAGGGGGTATAGTGGGATCCTGAGAAGGGGCTTAGTTGGATCTAGCCGAATTTTAACAGGCTGTGCCGATTCTATACAGCCCACTTGATTTGGATGATCCTCCCATAAAGCTGGGGGAACTTGGGCCAATATTTCTTTCTGTACTGGGGAGAGATCTGGGCTTGTTTTGTCAGGGGAGTGTGCCTGCAGGACCCCCAAGACCTCGTGCTGTGCGGTCTCTGGAGCCTCCAGGAACACCCCTTTAGGAGTACAAAAGATAGAACAGTTTAATTTACATAACAGGAGGTTCCCAGGAGGTTGACAGGAGAACAAGGGCTGAGGAGGAAGGCATGTTGTTCTGTCAAAGGGCCTACTGATATTAACAATGGGGTTGACACAGGATGGGGGATAGGGACATTACTGACCCCTACTGCATTAATAACTTATCCAGATAAGGGAAGGGAGGGGAATTCCTCCACTCGCAGTGTGGACCGAGAAGCTCCAGTGTCCACTAAGCACTTTACCGGGGTTTTGTTAATGGTACAGGTAACATAAGGGCCAGATTGATCCAAGGGGATAGCTGGGGCAATAAGGTCACATAAGGTCTCACGGCTGTCCTATCTATATTCCACCTGTGTGGGTGGTGGAGGTGCGGTCAACGGGCCCTCCCACTGCAGAGCCAACCCCCCCATCCCCCGCCATGCATACACACATAGACACATGCACATTCTTGGGCGGGGGAGATACCAGGGAAGGGCTGACTTTTAGAGCTGTGTGTAAGTCCAGCTGTCATTTGAAAACCTGTCTGTGGGGGTGCAGTGTAGGGCAAAGCGTGAAGTCCCAGAAATGAGAACGCAATATGCGAGTTGAGTCTGGGGAGGGCATGGGACAGAGCTCTGAACGTGCTGAAGGGGCGGGGAGAAATGCACATCTGCTCAGTTTGCGGGATTGCAGCATGTTGGTTTGCTGCTCCAAAACTTTGATCAGCCTCACTGTTGCGTTCCCAGTGTATGTCTCATTTTTTTTCTTTCCTGCTTCTTGCTTTCCCTCCATGGCCTGCGTTCCCTCTTGTCTGTATCAGAGAACTGCCACACCTCCCACAACTTATCTTCCTTGTTCCGTCTTCGGCACTTTCTTATCTGGCGGAGACACTCGGCTGGGGTGGACGGGGTGTCTCCTTTCAAGGACATATCTGGTGAAGCACAAGTAACAATAAACAGAAACATTATTCTTAGGTACACACACAGTATTGAAATGCTACATTAAAATACACTGCTGATAACACACCAATCTCCTTTTGGTTGACACTTGACAAGCACACATGGCACAAGGATGGTGAGTGTACCCAGGGCTGAGGGACATTGTGCGTGGGAGAAAAACAACGTGAAAGGGGTAACAGGGCACTTCTCAGGGGACAACACTCTAAAGTTTCTTAACCATTTCCACATGCAGGGGTCATTGTGGAAGATATCTCTCCCCTGAGAGTAATCAAGGGTGTATCTGCTACACACTTGTGGCTTGTGTCCAGGTCACTATGTTTCTTGCCTGTGTGCCTGTTTGGTCCTTGCCCAAGTAATTGTGGAAATGGCGAGGGAAAGCGTCCCAAGGAGAGAAGGAACAAAGCAGTTCTGCCAAGGACCCTCTGGCACAGGATTGTGAAGTACCTGCAGGAAAGTTTCCTCGAGATCTCTCTGGAGGATTCCCATGAAATCTCGGTGTGTATCAACAGCCTGCCCCCCGCACTGCCTAGCTGCATGGGGAAATGCCCAGCACACAGAAACCCAACCAGCCTTGTACATTTCTCTGCCCTTAACCCATCTCCACACTTCACAAAGCAAAACCACTTACCAGGGGTGCCCTCTCCTGTTTCTGGCTTACCGGATTGTGACTACCGAGACTACCTGGACACCTCCGAAGTGAGGAACAGCTCCTCCCTGGACACAGCACTCGGTGACCCCAGCCTGGGCACCACAACTTCTTCTGTCACCACCTCTTCCTCGATAACTTCCTCCTTTGGATTAGGTCCAGTTTCTGTTAGCTCCAGCCCCGCCAAAATACCCACAGGGCTCTTGGTGGTGGAAGTTGGTCACCCTTGAGGATAGCATCCAATTCCTTATAAAAATGGCAGGTCTGTGGCACAGCACCAGAGATACTGTTTGCCTCCATTGCCTTCTGGTACATGTGCCTCAGCTACTTCACCTTTGCTGTGTACTGCAGTGTGTCCTGATCGTAGCTCTTTTCCCACACACTGCATGAAATCTCCCTTAGGTATTGACATCGGAGTCTCCTTCCTTGGAGGTTTTTAAGGCCCGGCTTGACAAAGCCCTGGCTGGGATGATTTAGCTGGGAATTGGTCCTGCTTTGAGCAGGGGGTTGGACTAGATGACCTCTTGAGGTCCCTTCCAACTCTGATATTCTATGATTCTATGATGATTCTATGACATTCTTATGGCTGGTGGGCAGCTGGGACTGCACGGCCTCCTCTCCCCAATTACAGAGCAGATCCAGCAGCTCCGCAGTGTCCCAAGCGTGGAGCTGCCATGGCCACCTGGGAAGGTGTGATGTGAGCACTCCACACCGAGCAAACAGGAAGAGGAATTTCAATATTGCAGAGCCTTTAAAGGGGGAGGGGCAGAATGTTTTTACCTTGATGCAGGGGAAAGGAGTTGAAACTGTTCACGAGAGCACTCAGGATGGGCAATGTGGGATGCCTTCCAGAGGCCAATTACATTAATAAAAACAAATGTGAGTTTCTACACTGGCACTTTATTGAAAAAACTTTTGCATAAAAAGCCTTAAAGCTCTTGTTAAGGTGGTTTTATTATGTTACTGAAAGTGAGGAGTTCTGTTGTTGAAAGTGGCTTTGCAGCGTATACACCTCCAATGGTTCTTCATCAAAAGTTGCTTTTTTGTGACAAAACTTGGCAGTGTAGATAAGGCCTAAGGAACAATGATGGATAACCAGTATCCATATCTGTGTTTCCTGCTGGTGCCCAGTAACCTGGGAATTATTGAGGCAGGGAGCACCATAAGATATGGAATTGACATTAGTAAGTTCAATTGTTCATAATTCATTTCTCTGAATAATGAAAATGTCATTTCAAGAGCGATCATGCAGTGTCTCATATTAACATTGTCTCTCCATCCAGGTAATTGTACTGCGACCATCACCCTAGACCCTGGGCACATACAGGAAGTCAGGGGAGGGTACGGTACATGCAAGCGACACCGTTCTGCCTCAGAGTTGGACACCTTCTCCCCTACTCCATGTCAGGTTCCAACACAACTGAATTCACCAACCCCTCCACCTTCATCCTGCTGGGCATTCCTGGCCTGGAGGCGGCCCATGTCTGGATCTCCATCCCCTTCTGCACCATGTACATCATAGCCATCTTGGGGAACTTCACCATCCTGTTCATCGTGATGACAGAGCCAAGCCTCCATGGGCCCATGTACTATTTCCTCTGCATGCTGGCCATCACTGACCTGGTCCTGTCCACGTCCATCCTGCCAAAAACGTTGAGCATCTTCTGGTTCAATTCCAGGGAGATCGATTTCAGTGCCTGCCTCACCCAGATGTACTTCATGTACTCCTTCTCAGCGATGGAGTCTGGGATCTTCGTGGCCATGGCTTTTGATCGCTATGTGGCCATCTGTGATCCTCTGAGACATTCCACCATCCTGACAAACCCTGTGGTGGCCAAGATCTCTCTGGCCGTAGTGCTGCGTGGCGGTGTGGTCATACTGCCCATTCCCATCCTGGCTAGCCAGTGGCCGTATTGCACAACCAACATCATCCCCCAGCCGTCCTGCCTTCACATAGCCGTGGTTAATCTGGCCTGCGCCGACACCCATGTCAGTAGTTACTACTCCCTGTTCGTGATATTCTGTGTGATGGGTCTGGATGGCATTTTTATCACTTTGTCCTATACACAAATCCTCAGGGCCATCTTCAGTCTCCCCACAAAGGACGCCCGGCTCAAGACGTTTAAAACCTGCGGCTCCCACCTTTTTGTCATTTCAGCCTTTTACATCCCAGGTGTCTTCATCTCCCTCATGAACAGATTTGCCCAAAATGTGCCCCTGTATTTCCACGTTCTCATTGCCAATGTGTCCTTCTTGATGCCCCCCATGCTAAACCCCATCATCTATGGAGTGAGGACCAAACAGATCCGGGACAGGCTGCTCCGGCTCTTTACTCATAAAGGGGCCTAAAGATTTCTCCTGGTGCTCTGGCTCTCAGACCGAGCTCTGTGCAGAGCTGGCTGGTGATGTGGTGCTGGGCCCTCTTCCCTGAATCCCTGACTGAACAGTCAAAGTGACATTAAATCCTTTCCTGGCCTTGCTGTGCTGTGTCAGCATGACGAACTGAGGAATCATTCTGTGTATAACTCATAGTCCAATAGGGTTGCCACCTTTCAAAACACAATAAACTGTGCCTGCCCTGCCTATTCCCCAAGGCCCTGCCCCACCTTTTTCCACAAGGTCGCTTCCGCAGTCTCATCTCCCTGAAGGCCCCACTCCCTTCTCCACCTCTTCCTCCAATGCACCGGCTCAGCTTTGCTTCTTCCCCCAGAGGCCCACCCCTGTTACTCGCTCTCTTCCTCTCCAACTCCATCCACTTGCTGGATCATCTCCACCTTCCTCCCTGTCAGCCTGGGCTCCCTCTGCTCTGGGGCTGGGACAGTATCTGCTCCAGCCTGGCAAGGAACCTGCAGTAAGTGCAGTGAGGATGCAGCGCTGGGGCCGACAGTCCTGGCTGGAGCAGAACCAGAAGCCAGAAAGTGTATAAAAGAAGCTGAGGATTGGGAGCAGGTCATGTGGCAGTCAGCTGAGATTGTGCATCATACAACTTGTGGGCCCTAAAGCTCAGCTGCAAAGTCCTGAGGGAAGAGACCATTGTGAGGCTTATTTCCTTAGCTTTTAGCAATGGTCTCAAGTTGCAGTGGGGGAGGTCCAGGTTGGATATTAGGAAACACTATTTCACTAGGAGGGTGGTGAAGCACTGGAATGGGTTACCTAGGGAGGTGGTGGAATCTCCATCCTTAGAGGTTTTTAAGGCCTGGCTTGACAGAGCCCTGCCTGGGATAATTTAGTTGGTGTTGGTCCTACTTTGAGCAGTGTGTTGGACTAGATGACCTCTTGAGGTCTCTTTCAACCCTATGATTCTATGATTTCATGATATTTGGCATGTGGAACTCCTTGCCACAGTCATTATTGGAGGAAAGAGCTTAGCTGAATGGGATTCATAAATGGATTGTCCATTATAGGTGGTTTGAAGTACTGGTACATAGTCAACATTCATAACTTTAGGTACAAAATGACGTATGCACACAAATAGGGTAATCATACTGAGCAAATCATAAATTTTCCATTAATACTTCATATGACATACTTTTTATACAATATATCATAATCATCATATTACCACAGTAAATATGGGGGTTCCAGGATGTTGCTTTGGTGCACACATTGTTACACATCACCCCTTAATTTACTGCAGAAGAGTTAGTCATTGACTAATTCAGAGGCAATGTGCCCAAGGCCCTCTTTAGATTTTGACCATACAACTCCCAAGTGTTGCAAACATTGTCGTCTTACCCACAGGTGTTCTTGAAAAGTTCTGTGTACCTTTTAACACTTTGTAGATCAGCCTAGTGATCTCAAAACTCAGCCTTCTCTGGGTCGTTAGAAAATATCTCTTTGTATCTCTTCAGCATTGTTAACCATTGTGCTTTTCCAACTGGAGATAACTCAATAGAGATATTTATCAATGCCATGAGGAGGTGTGACTCAGTTTCTCCTTCCATGCAGGAGATCAGGTTAATTATGGTTTCCCTACTCTGACAAGCCTTGAACCTGTTTACAGGTGTTAGCTGAGAAGCAGTGTCCTCATAGGGTTTCTTAATTTCAACTCCTAGCACGTCCAAAACCTTTCTCCAAAAATCATGCACATTGCAGCTTTTCATAGGATTTACCATCACTACCAAACTTTCTTATAACATTTAACATTAGCAGTAATCTTTGTGTCATGAGACTGAACAATAAAGCCAAATCTTTTACCGCTGGTAAGCATTTCAAAGTATTGTTATTACACCACCTCTTTTGCTTGGACAGTTTGGTTTCTTCAATACTCACTGTGTCTTTCAACTCCTGAACCTAAGGTCCACGCTGAACCTTAACATGTGTTTAGTTACTGGTTTTTCTTTCCCCCTAGTGTCCCCTTCAGTAGGGATCCCAGGCTAAGGTTATATTTGATGGCTTGGTATGCCAGGGTCTGGTGAGGTAAGGATGTAAGGGGACTTTGTATGTTAGCTAGTCCTCTGTGGAGCTGCATCCCAACCCCAGATATATGCCCATGAAAAAATCCACCCCTCACTTGGGCTTTCCCTGTGATCCCAACTTCAAGCACTGGATCCTTCCCCATCTCGCTTTCCTAGAAGGTTGTGATCTCTTAGAAAAGTTAGATGCCTGCAAGTCACCAGGGCCTGATGAAATGCATCCTAGAATACTCAAGGAGCTAATAGAGGAGGTATCTGAGCCTCTAGCTATTATCTTTGGAAAATCATGGGAGATGGGAGAGATTCCAGGAGACTGGAAAAGGGCAAACATAGTGCCCATCTATAAAAAGGGAAATAAAAACAACCCAGGAAACTACAGACCAGTTAATTTAACTTCTGTGCCTCTCGAGGTCCCTTCCAGTCCTAGAATCTATGAATCTATGAATATGGCCCACTGTGTTCATTGATGAGCCATCAAGTTGAATATCCATTCCCAATGTGCTGGCTAGGCTGGATGTAAACAACTTTGTGGGAGTTACCACAGGAGGAAACACATTTGAAATACAGGTAGATTGTGTGGAAGCAGAGAAAGAACTGACAGGAAGGGGATGGCAATGTATGACAGTTTGCTAGCAAGAGTCAGGCTAACTGTAACCCTAATAACGTGAGATTTGAAGAAGCGAGGAATGTGTGAGGCGAGTGGAAAAGAACTGTTTGATAAGTTATTGTGACCTTGTGTAGATAATGTGTAGATAATGTGCAAACAATATGGAATGTAGACTGAGAGTCTGCATTAGTGAAAAAAACAAGATATTGGAATGACCTATGTATAAACAAAATGCTGCGGTTGCTTTTCATTGTCTGTAACAAAAGGTATAAATGCTTGCTGTAATTGTTTACCTGAGAAAAGACCTGCCTAAGAGGGGGAAACCCTGTGTCCTAGTGCACTCTCTTCCTTTACACAGCTGTTAAAGAGAATAAAATATCTGACTTTGCTGTACCCAAACAAAGAGTGAGAACTGTGTTATTCTCCGACAATTTGGGGGCTTGTCTGGGATGGCAATGCCTACTGAGACAGCAGCAGCTGCTATGGATCGTTCCCCTTCGATCCCCATGGCGCCACAATAGAGATAGGAGACCTTTTGAAATCTCTATTGGGGTATCGGAGGAGGACTGCCCGTGGAGACCGTCTGTCCTTGTTGGTCTTACACCATCTGAACTTATTGACTGTGCAGCAAGATCAGATGCAGAGCGGTACTGGGGAATGGTTTTGCTGCCCCCAACAAGGTTAGTTAAAGTGGTACTGAGGACTTAGTTTGCCACCCTTAATAAGGTAGTTGTATGTGGTACTGGGGAACTGTTAGTTTGGCCGCCCCCATATGATTAAGGGAAATGCATTAGGTACGCACCGGTGCTGAGGGGCTGTTACTGCCTCAAGAGGGGTTGTTACCACCTCATAGTGTATTGAGTCTGGACATAAGGTATAGATGCATCGTGGTATTTGGAGATAGAGGCCTCGTTACAGACAATGAAAAGCGACCGCAGTGTGTGTGTGTGTGTGTACACCAGTGTGAATTGAGAGTTACCGGAAGACGCCCAGAGTATTCTGTGAAGTTGTTTGGCTCGTGACCAGAACTATTCTAACGCAAGCCCGGTAACTAGAGGATCTTAAGAAGATCCGACCCACGGTGGGCTAACTCGGCCTGGCATCATCCGGTGAGGAAGCTACCTGGGTCTAGGAGTGTGTGAACCCATCTTCCCTCCCTTTTCCCCTCTGAGTGAGCCACTGACAGTCTGATCATCTTGCTGGATGCAAACAGAGTGAGCGGTGCTGTCTCTCTGAGACTAGCCGACGCTCTTTGCTGAAGGGAGGTGTAGGAGGGTCGTGGCCATCCTCGTTAGTCTCTCCTGTGTGAGTGCCCTGTAGGGAGAGATCCTTAGTTTATGTGCCGCTAGTGCGAACAGGGCATCCTCACTGTGTGTGTGATTGGAAAATGGGTGGGGGACAGTCTAAGTATTCCCTCTCACCCCCTAAGGGTACCCCAGATTATTTCATGTGTGTACATTATGGTCCTAAAACCTGCAAGTATTTAGAGAATTGGAATCTTTACACGCGTGCAAATCCATCTAAACAATGCCCACTAGAAGGTACCTTCAATCTAGGTAAGATCATACATCTCAGAGGAGCTTTTAATCACCAAAAAAAAAGCCTCTGACACACAATGGGAGCAATTTGTCTATTGAGGAAAGGAACGGGTTAATTTGAAATTCAACTTGGTCCAGAGATAAAGAGAAAGTTGCTCTGCGTTCAAGGTAAAAAAAAATCAACGCAGACCAGGCTAAGTACAAAGAAAAACTGCTTTCGGCCCCAGCTGGCTGTGGAGAAAAATATAGACAGAGGCAAACCAACGGCAATACAAGTTACAGGACTGAGATTACATTTCCAAAGCTTAACTGTCCAGTGAGATCCAACAGTCTGCCTTTGCGACCCTGGAGCCGGTGTGGTTTGGGGACACTGAAGAAGCCACAGGCAGCTGGCCTGGACTGGAATCTGTGAAGAGACGCCACAGGAGACCCCAGGGTGTAAAAGAACAGCCCTCCCAAGAGTGGAAGCAAGTTGGAGATTCTGGACAAGCCGTATACAGGATAATCTCCCGTCCATCTCTCCCCCTTCTCTGGACGTTATACACAGACGTGGCCAGTCTGGACGTACATGTGTGAGTATGAACGTGGCTTAGAGCTTGGGGCATTAATGTTTTTTCCCCTGAGCGATGTGGGAGCGTTCCCAATACTCTGTTGTTGTTTTATTATTTTATTAATGAAGCTTTAAAATTTAGTCATATGGTGTGTTTTCTTTATCTTCCCCCAATGATCCTGCAGTGTCACCCTGATCACCTGATATGAGGAATAGATTGGTAACATAAATCTGTCCGTTTTTGGTGGAAATTGAGGAAAAGAGGGGAGCCCTGCAGAATGCACACCATCTATTTGTTTTGCCCTTGTTATTTTATGTTTGCTTTGCTTGGTATTGTTGGTGTTATATGTTGAGAATTGCATGATTAAAAGTGTGCCCACTCTCAGCCGCAGTAAGTCTGAGAACCGGAGAGGGGTTTAGCATTCCTCTGTCCACTCTGGTTGACCAGGAAGGGTGTCAGGTGGATCTACCCCAGTCGTAGCAGGACTGGGCAATAGAGAAGTTGGAGAAAAGGGAAGAGTTGTGTACTTGATAACTAGAATTGAGCAATTAAGAGCATAGATCATGAACCAGGCAGCAACTCAAACCTACGCCCAGGGCAAGTTGCAAGCCTTGAGACAGGACTTCCAGGCAGAAAAGGAAGCACTGGCTAAGCAAGTACTGGTCCTTCAGGGACTTGTCAAAATTTAATCATTTCTGCTCAGTATATGCTGTAAGAGCAGTGTGTTTGCCACAAGAAAAAAATGAATAGTTAAATGCCAATTGGCCATGTGTTTTGCCCAGGTGGCAAGCCTCACGAGGGAGGACTCGGGTAGCCTTGTGAGTAAGAATGTTTAAGGGAAGAGACCAGTAAGTGTGGGGGCTAGTTGAGAAGCCCACCCTCCTAGCTAAATTGGTAGTGGAACAAGCCGGTGCTCATGGAAGGGACGGTTCAGTGAGAAAAGCAGGATCGGGCCCAAGCGGGCAGGCAACAGATAGAGAGATTGGAAAACAGGTTGGAAACTTTGAGGGCATAGCGGAAGGAAAAGAGTAAGTATAAACATGGGGATTTCAGATCCCCAGGACAATAATTGGAATGGTAAAATCTGAGTTGATTGGGTGTCTTTGGGAGACAAGCAAGTGATTTAAGAAAAGAGAGAGAGAAGTTAACTCTGTAGTTGCTAGAGGGAATCAAGCAGTGAACCTTGGTAAAAATGTCGGTAAGTAATCAAGGCAAGACGTTATTTAAATGGAATTATTCAACTTTGAATAAGTTAGTCGAATTTGCTGAAGAACACTCCTGTTGTGTACAATCTGCGTTTTATAAGTTTGAGATGAATTGGTATTGTTTAAAGTTGCAAAACCGAGAATACTTTTGCCAGACACAGGAAACTAGCGTTGTTTAATATGGCATTTAGCATTTAATCCTTAAGGTGATTTAATGCTTTACAAGATTTAAAATGTTTTAACTAAAGACCAAAGCTTGTGGCTGCAGCAGGGTAGTCAAAGCCAGGAGAATAAAAGATTTGAATTTGTTTTTGGGTAACAAATAGCAGATAAAAGATCTGGTAAAGAGAGAGAAGGATAGTGCCCCTGGCTCTGTGTGGTCGAGCTGTCACTTTACTAGGGGTACATGGAGATTTTGTAAGCATAAAAGAAACAGTTACACCTTGTGCAGAAATTGATGTGGCTAGTGTTGTGGAAATTGAATTGTGGAGAGGATGTGCATTTTCCCCAGAACATGTGCAGTGTATATTGTAGCAGAGGTAAAAGAAATGCAAACCTACCAATATAGGTTGTGTTGTCTCTTTCAGATCACTGGGTGTTTGAAAGCAGGAGTTAGAAGTAAAAGGCAATCAAAAGTTTGGGAAAGTTAATTGTGTCCCTTTTAAAGTAAGAATCTTTAAGCTGTGGCTTTGGATCCAGAAGCAAGCCAGAAAGCATCTGTATTAATGCAATTATCTAACTGATAAGGTAGAAGCCACTAAAACCTGGGCTGCCTATGAAACAAATACAGGAAATATGGGTAATTCTTCTGTTTTGCCTGAAATCAACAAGAGTATTTGTATCTAAAGGAAATATTTTAAGCAATGACTGACTGCCCAGAAGGAGTAGACCTCTGTTCTTTTCTCTTTCAGATCATCAGAGAAAACGGATGCCAGGTGAACAGCATTCAACGTACCATGCATTTACTGGCACAATAGGAATTATATTTGTGTTCTGTGTCCTGTCTTGTGGTGTTTGTCTTGTGCCAGAATTGTTGGGTTTAATATTTTCATAAGACAGTCTAGTTCAAAATTAAATAGAAGGGTTAAATCAAAAAAGCAGATACTTGTTTTATTCAACTTGGAATACAAAGTGTTTGGATAAATCAGGAAAATGTGATATACTAAAGTCTAATACATTTGCTTAAGTAAGAAAAAGAAATTTCATTGGCCAGATCTTTTAATTGAAAAAAATGTTGTTAAAATTTGCATACCAACAGTCTTTGGAAGCAAGGACATGGAAGGTTAACCCACTCCCCATATTGCACATGGGATCCTTCTGGCTACCTCAGATTTCTAACCAGAGAGTTGGGAGGAAGGAAAGCTATTGGATACCAGAGGTTGTACCCAAGGGGACTCCTCAAAAGTGTGTGTGCTTGTCCTGGTTTGTTGCTCCATAGCTCTGTAATAAAGTTATTTTACTGGAAGGGTATATGTGGCATACATTAAATAATAAGACTAATGTATTGTATAATAGCAATGTGTATGTGTTCATTGTTGGGAAAAGGGGTATGAGTGAAGAGTGGAAGTTTCCTTTGTAGGTTAAAAGAAGCCAAAAAGAAGGAGAAGGAAAAAAACAGAACGAGTTAACTGAAAAAAAAATATAGCTAGCAAGCTCAGTCCAAAGATAAGATGCTGGCCCTATCCAAAGACATTGTTCTCAGCTAAGACGTGGCTGACAACCAAGAAAAGGGGGACTTGAATGTGCCCAAGCAGCTGTAAAATCTGCAAAACACTGCCAGGCATTAACGAAATGTGTTAGGTTTCTTTTCTCACAGGTAAAGAAGCACTACCCAAGGATCCTGTGCAACCCTGCCATTCATTGAAACCAGGAGACTGAGTCTACGTAAAGTCCATCAACGAAAGACTGCTTTGGCTCCATGCTGGAAAGGCCCTTTCCAAGTCCTGTTAACCACCAACACCGCTGTGAAGTGCCAAGGACTACCTGCCTGGACCCATCCTTCTCACTGTAAAAAGACCCTCCGCCTCGGGAGGACTCTCCGACTGATGATAAGCCTATTTCTCCTGCTAGCTCTGCTGTGCCTTCTGGATAGCAGGGAAGGAGGACAAGGTGAAGTGCTAGTAACCTCTCCCTTGTCCACTGACAGACTTACTGTGCCTTTGAATTTTTCTAAAGGAATCACACCAGTACAGGGTGAAGTGCTAGTAACTTCTCCCCTGTATTATGTTGAATCACAATTGCTTTTGGAGAAGAGAAGAAGGAACACTCGCTCCATTGAAACCACCAAAGTCCAGGGATTCCTGACTACAAAAGACATTAAGAACTGACCCTGGTGAAGAAACAAAGAATTATACACTGGCAGGAAGAAACTTGTGGGACCCATGCTTGGGAATGTGGTATTGATTGGATTTGGGGGTTTATTCTACAGGCTGCACCCTGTGTTTTGGATAAGTCCTTCAGCATGTATTGCCCTCCCTAATTGGATTTTAAATTATAAGTACCAAAGGCACCTTGTTGCCACGGCCCCTGCCATCTCCTCCATTACAGTATTACCCCTGTAACACATCCAAATACAGACAATGCCATATATTTGATAAAACCAATGGCCAAGGCCTTCACACTTTAGTGATTTATTTAAATATTGTTTGAAAAACATATTTTTAAGGTTCAGGATATCCCATATAAGTTAACAATTGAATGGAAAACAAGTGGATCAGTGGAGATAAAAGTATATGATATCACTACAAGTGAACCCCAAGAATCTGTAATTGCAATTGTTGGGTTCTATAGTGAAGTAGATATGATGGTTGTTCCTGGAATTTGCACTGTGTTAAATGATAGAGGCCCTTATTGTTATTTGGTCACCCAATTAGTGAACAATTAAACGAATACCCAAAGAGTTTGTTTTGCCACTGGAAATTTTACCTGCATAGAAATTATTCCAATGACTAATAATGTTACCTGTACCTTATTGCAATACACCCCCTCTTATGCCACTAATATGAATGCCTCCAGGAAGTACATAAAGGTGTTTAACCAGCAGATGTGGTACAGTACTATACCAAAGAGATATGTATTAGGATATCGATGGACTGTGATTAACATTACACTAGGGACTGTTAAATTTGCATTGCCCTTATCCAGTTTCCAGATTACCTCTATGTACCCAAATTGTTCAAAGGGGGCTGCCATTAGATTAGCACAACAGAGGGCTTGGGTTATTTCCTCTAGAAAGAAGAGAGACTTGACTGGATTCCTTTGGGATGGGGCCAATAGTGCAGCAGCAGTTTGGAATATTTTTAAGAACCAAGAACACGATGAGAAATTGGGGAAACTAGAGAAGGCCACTAGCCTTATTTCTGGGGCACAGCTAACCCAGGTACAGGCTGGAGTTGGTGAGTTACATGTTATCTCCGCCCTTAGTTCTATGACCCAGAAGTTGCTGACAGAGCTGGTATTGAATATCACTGAGGCTGGGAAGGCATTGCAGTGGGATCTAGCATGCTCAGAAATTCAGGATTTCCTGAATGACCAGCTAATGGCCATTCGGAATGATCTAGAGCATCAGGCTTGTCCCAATGCCCTTACGGACACATCAGGAGTACCATCTGATCAGTGGCCATGCAGACATACTTGGAGACTTTCAGGGTGGAAGTGCAGACGTTCTCAGTGCTCCTTCCAAGCATATGGACTGGTTAGGGGGGGATGGGCTCCCACATACCGAATCCTGCCGGGTCCATGGGGAGGATACATGTGGGATTGGGTTATTCACTTAGATATCTGGGAGATTAGACTACCTGGTATGCCCAATCAATTTTTAGTCAGTGCTCCTGGGATTACATCTGACATTTGGATGGGGTTAGGGAGTCAATGGACATTTTCGCCATTAGAACCCCCACAGCGTCAGCGTATCCGTAAACTGAAGCCAGGAGAAGTTGTCTCTGTTCATGACTACGTTTGCTGGGAGGGTAGGGGACAAGGAACTACCCTGACAGGACACTTACTTTTTCAAGCTAATGATAGCTGCATGTATGTTAAAGCCACCACATTGCAAGACATAAATTTTAATCTTACTACCACTAAAGGCAATCATATTATTTCCTGGCCTGCAGATAAAATTTTGCAAGTAGCCCTTAGGTTCCAGATACCCTTTAATTGGACCAGCTTAGTACCTGATCTATTTCAAAATTTGCTTTCATTGTTACCAGAAGTTCAGAGAATCTCTGAAGTACAAGGGGAAATTCATACGCTTCAAAATATATATACATTAAATTGAAAAGTATGCCTTTCATACAGCTTATAGGGTGTCTACTTTATGTACTAAGTATGATGTATTGTGCTTTATGACTAAAACTGTACAACAACCCCATCATATTATTGCTATGGGAATGTTATTGCTTGTATTGCTATTAGTTAGTTTAGGATTATGTTATTGTTGTTGTAAAGGATGTAATAATAGTAATAACTGTAACCCGTGTTCACCATGCATTGTCATTACATCCAATCAAAACCCCTAAGGTTGAAGCATCTGATGTAGAATCTGAATTCCAAGACTTAATGCAAATAGAGATTTGAGAATGTTTGTTGTACTAGTAGTACAAAAGGCGGGGTTGTGGAGGCAGAGAAAGAACTGACAGGAAGGGGATTGCAATGCATGACAGTTTGTTAGCAAGAATCAGGCTAACTGTAACCCTAATAACGTGAGATTTGAAGAAACAAGGAATGTGTGAGGCGAGTGGGGAAGAACTGTGTGAGAAGTTGTTGCGACCTCAGGCACCTGTCACGTATCATACTGTAAAATAAGCCTCTGCACAACCAGGTATGAAGCATATAAAAGCTGTCAGCATTAGTGGAGGGAACACCTAGAGTGGGGACATCCAGGGGCAGAAATTTCTGTAGTTAGGCAGAACATAGTGCAAGAAGGTGACAAACTGACAGGACAGATGGCAGAGCTTTTATTAGTAGGAGGTTAAAAAATCCTTACACCTTTGGCTACAGTGCTCATAGAAACTGGGGGTTTGGAAGCTGTTTTATAAGTGGGGGTAGCAGACGATAACCCTGTTGATATTCTAATTGGTAATGATTCCTTCTGAGAAGCTCAGGCTGTTAAAACATCTGCCTGCAGGAAGAAGGAGCGTTCTGCTGGGACCCCAGAGAGAGAGGGGAAAGTCCCAGGAACTACTGAGGCAATGGGAGAAAGTCTCCTTGAATCCTCTGCAGCGGGGGGAAGCTGCATGCTTCCAGGGGTGGGAGTCGTTGAGACCAGCTTCTGCCCTGCAGCTCAAGGGGACAACTCCTCAGGGAGGGAGGAGAGGGTATTGTCAGTCAGTGACAATTCTGTTCCAGCTGCTAGCTGCAAACCTATTACATCTAAATCAGGGACAGATCCCTCTCTAGGGAGCATAGCGAGGTGTGTCTTGTGGTTGGGGCTGGGGGGCCCAGAGGAGGAAACAATGGGAGCACAAGCATGTCTCCTCACTGGTCACTTGGGAGAGGGTGCCCAGGACAGAATGACTGATGGAGCATCTGGGCACTCAGGCTGTGTCTCAGGCTGTGAGAGGAAACTGTGTAGCTGGCCTCCCAGAAGGGAGCAGTGACACAACTCACCAATCTGGGATAGACAGAGAGGTGATGGAGGGTACTCCATTGGAATTCCTGATTTTTCAGCACCTTCTTCCTGATGTTCTTGTGGAAACTAACTCTGTCTCTTTCAAACAGGATCCAGATCCTACTAAAGAAGTGCTTGTCGCTGAAAACGATAATGACCCATCAGACAGAGGGAAGGAGGAAATTCCCGAAACTGATAAGACACAGAAACAGCTATGAAAGGGCTGCTGAGAAACGACACTCTTCTTCACCCAGAGAGCAGATTCATAGATTCATAGATTCTAGGACTGAAAGGGACCTCGAGAGGTCATGGAGTCCAGTCCCCTGCCAGCATGGCAGGACCAAATACTGTCTAGACCATCCCTGATAGACATTTAACTAACCTACTCTTAAATATCTCCAGAGATGGAGATTCCACAACCTCCCTAGGCAATTTATTCCAGTGTTTAACCACCCTGACAGTTAGGAACTTTTTCTTAATGTCCAACCTAGACCTCCCTTGTTGCAGTTTAAACCCATTGCTTCTTGTTCTATCCTTAGAGGCTAAGGTGAACAAGTTTTCTCCCTCCTCCTTATGACACCCTTTTAAATACCTGAAAACTGCTATCAGGTCCCATTTCAGTCTTCTCTTTTCCAAACTAAACAAACCCAATTCTTTCAGCCTTCCTTCATAGGTCATGTTCTCAAGACCTTTAATCATTCTTGTTGCTCTTCTCTGGACCCTTTCCAATTTCTCCACATCTTTTTTAAAATGCGGTGCCCAGAACTGGACACAATATTCCAGCTGAGGCCTAACCAGAGCAGAGTAGAGCAGACGAATGACTTCTCGTGTATTGCTCACAACACACCTGTTAATACATCCCAGAATCATGTTTGCTTTTTTTGCAACAGCATCACACTGTTGACTCATATTTAGCTTGTGGTCCACTATAACCCCTAGATCCCTTTCTGCCGTACTCCTTCCTAGACAGTCTCTTCCCATTCTGTATGTGTGAAACTGATTTTTCCTTCCTAAGTGGAGCACTTTGCATTTGTCTTTGTTAAACTTCATCCTGTTTAACTCAGACCATTTCTCCAATTTGTCCAGATCATTTTGAATTATGACCCTGTCCTCCAAAGCAGTTGCAATCCCTCCCAGTTTGGATCATCCGCAAACTTAATAAGCGTACTTTCTATGCCAATATGTAAGTCGTTGATGAAGATATTGAACAGAGCCGGTCCCAAAACAGACCCCTGCGGTACCCCACTCGTTATACCTTTCCATCAGGATTGGGAACCATTAATAACAACTCTCTGAGTACAGTTATCCAGCCAGTTATGCACCCACCTTATAGTAGCCCCATCTAAATTGTATTTGCCTAGTTTATCGATAAGAATATAATGTGAGATCGTATCAAATGCCTTACTAAAGTCTAGGTATACCACATCCACAGCTTCACCCTTATCCACAATCAAGAAAAGCTATCAGATTGGTTTGACATGATTTGTTCTTCACAAATCCATGCTGGCTGTTCCCTGTCACCTTACCACCTTCCAAGTGTTTGCAGATGATTTCCTTAATTACTTGCTCCATTATCTTCCCTGGCACAGAAGTTAAACTAACTGGTCTGTAGTTTCCTGGGTTGTTTTTATTTCCCTTTTTTATAGATGGGCACTATATTTGCCCTTTTCCAGTCTTCTGGAATCTCTCCTGTCTCCAATGATTTTCCAAAGATAATAGCTAGAGGCTCAGATACCTCCTCTATTAGCTCCTTGAGTATTCTAGGATGCATTTCATCAGGCCCTGGTGACTTGCAGGCATCTAACTTTTCTAAGGGATTTTTAACTTGTTCTTTTTTTTATTTTATCTGCTAAACCTACCCCCTTCCCATTAGCATTCACTATGTTAGACATTCCTTCAGACTTCTCGGTGAAGACCCAAACAAAGAAGTCATTAAGCATCTCTGCCATTTCCAAGTTTCCTGATACTGTTTCTCCCTCTTCACTAAGCAGTGGGCCTACCCTGTCTTTGGTCTTCCTCTTGCTTCTAATGTATTGATAAAAAGTCTTCTTGTTTCCCTTTATTCCGGTAGCTAGTTTGAGCTCATTTTGTGCCTTTGCCTTTCTAATCTTGCCCCTGCATTCCTGTGTTGTTTGCCTATATTCATCCTTTGTAATCTGTCCTAGTTTCCATTTTTTATATGAATCTTGGGCTTTGGATGATTTTGTCAGTTGCTTAAAAAAAGCCTCATCCACCCGTTCCACCTGGTTAGGTGGCCTGTAGTAGACTCCTAGCATGACATCTCCCTTGTTTTTTACCCCTTTTAGCCTAACCCAGAGATTCTCAACACTTCCGTCTCCTGTGTCCATCTCTACCTCAGTCCAAGTGTGTACATTTTTAATATATAAGGCAACACCTCCTCCCTTTTCCCCCTGTCTATCCTTCCTGAGCAAGCTGTACCCATCCACACCAACATTCCAATCATGTGTATTATCCCACCAAGTTTCAGTGATGCCAACAATGTCATAGTTGTATTTATTTATTAGCACTTCCAGTTCTTTCTGCTTATTCCCCATACTTCTCACATTTGTATATAGGCAGCTAAGATACTGGTTTGATCTTTCCTCCCAGTTTTGTCCGGACCCTCCTTTCTCTCTGCCAATATAGCCCACACTCCCTCTCGTTTCCGACCCATCTCCCCGGTCTCCATGTTCCCCACTTACCTGTGGGCTTTGCTCACCTGTCCCTGTCGAACCATGGTAGAAGCTTGTCCCCATCAGTAGCCGAAAAAAGGGCAATGGCCCCTGCTATAACTCATTGAAGCATGCAAGGGCATGTGACCAGCTCCTGTGACACTGGACTCCATCTTGTGCCTGTACTTTTCCAGTATCAGAGGGGTAGCCGTGTTAGTCTGAATCTGTAAAAAGAAACAGAGGGTCCTGTGGCACCTTTAAGACTAACAGAAGTATTGGGAGCATAAGCTTTCGTGGGTAAGAACATCTTGCATCTGAAGAAGTGAGGTTCTTACCAACGAAAGCTTATGCTCCCAATACTTCTGTTAGTCTTAAAGATGCCACAGGACCCTCTGTTGCTTTGTACTTTTCCAGTAACTGTGCTGGTATCTCTGTTTGGGACAATGAACTTCCCTCCACGTGGCAGAAGCTATAAAAGGGGAATTGATATCACCACTTGGTCTCACTCCCACCACAACTCAACACTTTAAAACACAGCTGGAAGAAAAAAGACTTTGACTGGAGAGATGGTCAGTGGTTGGAAGGTAGAAATGCAGGAACCTCTCCAAAAGTCCACAAATGATAACTGTTGTGCCCTGCATACAATGAGGCAGGTGATATTGCTGAATACTTCACTATCTTTGAGACGCTCTGTGTGTTTCATACGATTCCTGATAACCCAAAGATGCGCACTTTAGTTGCAAACTTAATTGGTAAAGATCTGGATATAGTCAATAAAATGCCAAATGAGAATCTTTTAGATTAGTCTAAATTCAAAGAAAGGGTTTTGAAGCAATTTCAGATTACCCTGGACCATATAGAGTGAAATTTACAAATCCTATGAGGGGAGCGGGCATGAGTAATGTGGAATATGTAAATAAAATGAAAGATTTGATGGGGAAGTGGGCGAGGGACTAAGGTGTTACAAGCTTTGAAGGAATGTTTGATGTTGTTGTGTCTGTTGGACAAAAGGATGAAAACTATAAATGAGATGGGTTCTCTAGCTGATGATTTTGAGTAGATACAAACATCTATTGTGAATAAACCACAGACAGAGTGTTTTACACTTGGTGGGAATCATGTTCCATATTACCCCATTACTCTATGCTCCACAGAAGGCTAGCAAACTCACAAAGTCCCTTTACATCCTTACCTCACCAGACCCTGACATATAAAGACACCAAAGATAACCTTAGACTGGGATCCCTACTGAATGGACATTGCAGGGAAAGGGAAAACAGTAATTAAATACATTCCAAGCTTCCTGGGGGAATTGAATGACCCAATGGATGTTGAACAAACCAAATTGTTCAAGCAAAAGGCATGGTATAATGAAAATACATGGAAACACCTACCTGTGATAAAAGAGTTGGTGATGGTGTTAAATCTCATGATGCAAAGTTTCTTGCTAATGGTAAACCTTATAACAAAGAATTTGGTAGTGATGGTAAATTCTATGAAAAGTTGTTGCATGCATGATTTTGGGGAAAACCTTTTAGCTGTGCTATGAGTAGTATACAAAAAGCCTTATGGGGATAGTGCTTCTCAGCTAACATCTGTAAACTGGTTCAAAGCTTCTCTCAGCAGGGAAACAATAATAATCCTGGTCTGATTTGTGAAAGGGGAAACTGAAGCACACCACCTCAAGGCATTGCTGACTATCTCTGTTGAGATATCAGCAATTGGAAAAGGAAAATGGAAAACAATGGTGCACAGAGTTTTGTAGCGACGCAGAGAAGGTGCAGTTGCTGACTTTTGAGATCACTAGAATGATCTACAAAGTGTTGAAAGGTACAGAGAACTTTGCAAGAACACCTGTGGGTAACACCACAATGTTCACAAAACTTGGGAGTTGTATGGTCAAAACCTAATTAAGGCACTGGGCACACTGCCACTGCATTAGTCATTGACAAACAATCCTGAGATTATGTGCCGCAAAGCAACAGTGTCCTGTCCCCATATTTATCATGATTATGATGTGTTTTATGTAAAGTTCTTTATGTAATGTATCAATAGAAAAGTTAAGATTTGCTGAATATGATTACCCTATTTGTGTGCATGTCTTATTTTTGTAGCTAAAGTTAGGAATATTGACTATGTACCATTATTTCAAATGTGTTTGCCCCTCGGTAACATAGACTCATAGAATATCAGGGTTGGAAGGGACCTCAGTAGGTCATCGTGTCCAGCCCCCTGCTCAAAGCAGGACCAATATCCAACTAAATCATCCTAGCCAGGGCTTTGTCAAGCCGGGTCATAAAAACCTCTAAGGAAGAAGATTCCACCACCTCCCTAGGTAACACATTCCAGTGCTTCACCACCCTCCTAGTGAAAAAGTTTTTCCTAATATCCAACCTAAACCTCCCCAAGGCAACTTGAGACCACTTCTACTTGTTCTGTCTTCTGGTACCACTGAGAACAGTCTAGATCCATCCTCTTTGGAACCCCCCATCGGGTAGTTGAAAGCAGCTATCAAATCCCCCCTCATTCTTCTCTTCTGGAGACTATACAATCCCAGTTCCCTCAGCCTCGCCTCATAAGTCATGTGCCCCAGACCCCTAATCATTTTTGTTGCCCTCTGCTGGACTCTTTCCAATTTTTCCACATCCTTCTTGTAGTGTGGGGCCCAAAACTGGACACAGTACTCCAGATGAGGCCTCACGGTAATGGTGGATTAAGAAACATGATAGGACTTAGAAGAACATTATCCCCACCTGATGGGCTTTCCTATGAATATTCTAGCCAGGATATGGATAATAGCCACTGCTATGAATTATCGAAGCAGGCAAGGACACGTGACCAGCTCATGTGACACTGGGCTTCATCCTGTGCCTGAACTTTTCCACTAACTGTGCTGGGGGCTTTTGCTTGGAAAAATGAAGTTCCCTCCACATTGCAGAAGCTGTAATAGGGGAAAGCGACATCGTCACTTGGCCTCACTCCCCCACAACACAATATCTGGATCGACCTTACGAATAATTACTGAACTGGAGCTGTTTTCACAAGCTGAAGGGATTTCTAGCCTGTGTATGAAAGATGGGTGGACTGTTTGTCTCATCAGGGTGAGACACTCCTTGATTCAAATCTTGTCTAGCGTATAGAACTTACATTGTGATTTTATTTATTTCTTATGTAACCAAATTTGATCTCTTCTCTATAACCTATAAAAACTTAAAATCCATTCTTCCTGTCATTTCACCTTTCCATTTATTTATCTAAAACCGCGTGTTATTTCAAGTATAAAGGGAAATCTGCTCAGGAACGGGGACTGGTGAACTGTTTGTTCCATCTGGGTGAGATACTCTTGATTCAAATCCTGTCTAGTGTACAGAACTTCGATTGAGATTTTGTTTATTTCTTAAATAACCAACTTTGATCTGTTCTCTATAACTTATAACCACTTAAAATCATTTTTTCTCTACTTAGTACATCTGCTTTCTATTTATTTACCTAAAACTGTGTGTTGTTTGAAGTATAAAGGGAAATCTGCTTAGGAACAGGGGCTGGTGCATTGTCCTCTCCACATTGAGGGAAGGGGGCAGGCCAATAAACATACCCTGGTCAATCTTCTGAAAAGGGCAAGACAGTACAGCTTTGGGGTCCTAAGCTGCAGAGCTGGGGGAACTGGCTGGAGCCTCTCTATTGTTGGTTTATGAGTGACTAGTGAAAGTTTTCACCTAACTGCAGGTGTGTGTGTGTCTGTCTCTGTATGGTTGTGTAAGTGCAAGACCTCACAGTGTGACAGGGTGCCCAGGCTGGTGTGTGAGAGGGCTCACGGGAACCCCTCTTTCAGGTTGCACCCTGCAGAAGTCTGTCACTCCTACCCAATGAAGAGGCCCTACAACAATATGACTCCATCTCCTGGTTATCATGCGCTCAGTTACTGACGGAGAGTCCGTTGTTATGGCAGGGAAGTCAGGACTCCTGGGTCTGTCTGTCATTCCCTGTTTGATTTTGGCCAAGTCATGTCTCCCTGAACCTCAGTTTACCTATGGATATAATGGAGATATGTTCATAGTGTCTTTACTTGCCTAGGACTTTTGAAGATCCTCCAGTAAAAGGTTCTACGTTGTATGATTATAGTTACTGATGAGAATTATTGATCTCTGATCCCTTAGCAAAAAATCCATGTGCCTCCAGAAAGTGTTCCTGTCTCCCTCAGTCATCTTTCTCCAGATCTGTCTGTCTACTCTCTATCTACCCTTCCTGGGCATTTAGACAGCATCAGATCCTATGAGACAAAGGCACTATCCCTAGCTTTCTTAGTAATCAACTATCATTTTTTTTTAAATATACACAAATACACAGAGCAGCCAATTCCTCTCTGACTCATTGGGGAGCCCAGCAGTTCTCATCTCCCTTCGGGAAGGTCCCTTAATTACTGTTTACTGCTAAAGCTGGATAACAAACCCAGAAGTGCAGACATGGAAACAGAGACATGAGCTCGAGTGTGTCTGGTCTCCAGCCTGTTTACATACAGATGCCCCTTCTCCCCTAGAGGCTGAGCGAACCCCACTGGGATTGCACAGAGCTATATTATAAACAGTGCACACCGCTGTGTGTGCTCTCAGCGTGGGATGCTTCTGCAGATATTTGCCTGAGAGAGGTGAGGTCACGGCTACCTGAGGAATATTCCCAGTGAAGAGGCTTCCATCTCAAAAATCACAGGTACCCATCTCTTTCTGTTCGACAAACCAAGTGCAACGTATGCATGATGGGCTAGAGAATAGGTCTGTTTTCATTTCCGTTCCACACAGCCACTAAACCCCCCCGGAGCCCTTGCCACAGGTGCTGAATTTCCTGTAATATTCTGGGCCAAAATGCCCCTCTTTGCTGTGCCCCTTGGTGATGGGCTCCAGCCCTAAGGTGGCTGCATTTCAGTAGCACAATGGATCCTTCAGAATGAAAGTTGTTAGTAGATGTCCAGGACAAGGCCAGAGCGGGAGGCTGTGGGCCGTAGTTTGCTCAGGCCCCCATGAAGCACTATGGCAGCCCTGCTGTCGTGTTTTAAGTGTAGACAAGCCCTCAAGCAGATCATCCAGAAAAACATCCAGTCTGGAGTAAGAACTGAGTAAAACCTCAGGACCCAGCTGTGTGTTAATGCACAGACACTGTCACCCCCTCCTCTTGCAATGCAGGGCTTTGGCTGTTAACGGGGCGGGATAAAACCTTTCCTACCCTAGGATTTTGTATAATGGAATCAAAGAGCAACAGGGTTAGAAGGGGGCTGCAATAATCAGCTAGTCACACAGTTACCCCAGTACTGAGCTCCATAACTTGTGTTTCGGTAAGACATGTTCTACTATCCCTTCCCGTGATGTGCATGTTATGCCTCTGCTAATGCAAATTAAAATTGTATTTGCTCTTTTTTGCTATAGCAAAAAAAAAAAATCACACTCCTGAGAGATGTAGCTCTATTAACCTAAACCTGATATATACAGCATGAGGTCTATCGAAGAATTTTCATTGACTTAGCTACCCCCTCTCAGAGAGGTAGATTATGTACACTGACAGGAGTACCCCCACTGAAGTTCCCATGGGGCTGTTGGCGGTGGAAATGGGGTGACTGTTGAGGATAGCATCCAACTCCTTATAAAAATGGCAGGTCTGTGGCACAGCACCGGAGATACTGTTTGCCTCCCTGGCCTTCTGGTACATGTGCCGCAGCTCCTTCACCTTTGCTGTGCACTGCAGTGTGTCCTGATCACAGCTCTTTTCCACACACTGCACAAAATCTGCCCTTTGCTATTGACATTCCTATGGCCGGAGCGCAGCTGGGACTCCACGGCCTCCTCTCCCCAAATACTGAGCGGATCCAGCAGCTCCGCAGTGTCCCAAGCATAGAGCTGCCATGGCCACCTGGGAAGGTGTGATGTGAGCACTCCACACCGAGCAAACAGGAAGAGGAATTTCAAAATCCCAGAGCCTTTAAAGGGGGAGGGGCAGAAAGTGTTTACCTTGATGCAGGGGAGAGGAGTTGAAACTGTTCACCAGAGCACTCAGGATGGGCAATGTGGGACGCCTTCCAGAGGCCAATTACAGTGATAAAAGCAATCACAAGTTTCTACACTGGCACTTTGCCAACAAAACTTTTGTGTAAAACTCTTGTCAAGGTGGTTATATGATGTCACTGAAACGGGTCAGTTCTGTCGTTGAATGTGGCTTTGCCATGTGTACACCGCCACTGTTTCTTTGGTGAAAGCTGCTTATGTGCAGAAAAAACATGGCAGTATAGAAAAAGCCTAAGGAACAATGATGGATAACCAGTATCCGCACTCAGTAAGGTTTCCCACACTATGACGTGTAGGAATTATTGAGCCCCATAAAATATGGAATTGGCATTACTAGGGCCAGTTCTTCATAATTAATGTATTTGAATAATGAAAATGTCAGTTTTCAGTGTGCAAAGAGCGACCAATCTGCTTCGCCCATGAGAACAGCCTCCAGTAGTGCATGTAGTGTCTCATATTCACATTTCAGAGTGGTTGCTGCGTTAATCTGTATCAGCAAAAAGAACAGGAGTACTTGTGGCACTTTAGAGACTAACAAATTTATTTGGGCATAAGTCTTCATGGCCTAAAACCCACTTCATCGGATGCATGCAGTTGAAAATGCAGTAGGAAGATATATATACACAGAGAACATGAAAAATGGGTATTGCCATACCAACTCTAATTAGAGTAATCAATTAAGGTGGCTATTATCAGCAGGAGAAATAAAAGAACTTTTGTAGTGATAATCAGGATGGTCCATTTCCAACAGTTGACAAAAAGGTGTGAGTAACAGGAGTAGAAAAACTAGCATGGGGAAATAGTTTTTACTTTGTGTAATGACCCATCCACTCCCAGTCTTTATTCAAGCCTAATTTAATGGTATCCAGTTTGTAAATTAACTCCAATTCTGCACTTTCTCGTTGGAGTTGGTTTTTGAAGGTTTTTTTGTTGAATTACTACGATTGATTTTTAGGGATTGAGTGACCAGGGATGTTGAAGTGTTCTCCGACTGGTTTTTGAATGTTATAATTCCTGACATCCGATTTGTGTCCATTAATTATTTTGCATAGAGACTGTCCAGTTTGGCCAATGTACATGGCAGAGGGGCATTGCTGGGACACGATGGCATATATCACATTGGTAGATGTGCAGGTGAACAAGCCTCTGATGGTGTGGCTGATGTGATTAGGTCCTATGATGGTGTCGCTTGAATAGATATGTGGACAGAGTTGGCAATGGGCTTTGTTGCAAGGATAGATGGCTGGGTTAGGTTTTTTGTTATGTCATTGCTGGTGAGTATTTCCTTCAGGTTCGGGGGCTGTTTGTAAGTGAGGACTGGCCTGTCTCCCACGATCTGTGAGAGGGAGGGATCGTCCTTCAGGATAGGTTGTAAATCCTTGATGATGCGCTGGAGAGGTTTTAGTTGAGGGCTGAAGGTGAGGGTCACTAGCTCATATTCACATTCTCTCTCTATCCAGGTATTTGTACTGCGACCATCACCCTAGACACTGGACACATACAGGAAGTCAGGGGAACATACGGTACGTGCAGGCCTCAGAGTTGGACACCTTCTACCCTACTGCATGTCAGATTCCAACACAACCGATTTCACCAACCTTTCCACCTTCATCCTGCAGGGCATTCCTGGCCTGGAGGCAGCCCATGTCTGGATCTCCATCCCCTTCTGCACCATGTACATCATAGCCATCTTGGGGAACTTTTCCATCCTGTTCACTGTGAAGCTGGAGCTGAGCCTCCATGAGCCCATGTATTATTTCCTCTGCATGCTGGCCATCACTGACCTGGGCGTGTATACATCCACCCTGCCCAAAATGCTGGCAATTTTCTGGTTTAATTCCAGGGAGATAGATTTCAGTGCCTGCCTCACCCAGATGTACTTCATTCACTGCTTCTTAGCGATGGAGTCTGGGATCCTCGTGGCCATGGCTTTAGATCGCTATGTGGCCATCTGCCATCCCCTGAGACATTCCACCATCCTGACAAACCCCCTGGTGGCCAAGATTGGACTGGCTGTGGTGCTGCGTGGTTGCATAGTTGTATTGCCCTATCTCTTACTGGCAAGGCAGTGGCCTTATTGCAGAACCAATGTAATCCCACAGCCGTACTGCCTACACATAGCTGTGGTGAACCTGGCCTGTGCTGACATCCGTGTCAGTAGTTACTATGGCCTCTTTGTGCAATTCTGGGTGATTGGTCTGGATGTGATTTTTATCGGGGTGTCCTACACCCAGATCCTCAGGGCCATCTTCAGCCTTCCCACAAAAGACGCGCGGCTCAAGACTTGGGGGACCTGCGGCTCCCACCTTTTTGTCATTTTCGCCTTTTACATGCCAGGTGTCATCATCCCCCTCATGAACAGATTTGCCCAAAATGTGCCCCTGTCTTTCCACGTTCTCATTGCCAATGTGTACCTCTTGATGCCCCCCATGTTAAACCCCATCATCTACGGGGTGAGGACCAAACAGATCCGGGACAGGCTGCTCAAGCTCTTTACTCATAAAGGGGCCTAAAGTTTTCTCCTGGTGCTCTGGCTCTCAGACCGAGCTCTGTGCAGAGCTGGCTGGTAACATGGTGCTGGCCCCCCTTCCCTCAATCACTTGCTGTACAGTGAAAGTGACATTAAATCCTTTCCTGGCCTTGCTGTGCTGTGTCAGTGTGATAAACAGAGTAATCTTTTTTGTTTACAATGCTTTCTCCCATAGGTTGCCGCCTTTCTAATTGCTGTTAACTGGATATCTGAGGGCCCACGCCCTGCCCTGCCTATTCCACAAGGCCCTGCCCCCTGCCCCACCTCTTTCCACAAGGCTGCTTCTGCTGTCCCACCTGTTCCCCCAAGGCCCTGCTCCATTCTCCACCTCTTACCCCAAACCCCAAGCCCTGTTACTCACTCCCCTCCTCTCCAATGCCATCCACAGACTAGATCATCTCCACCTTCCTCCCCCCGAGCCTTGGCTCCTTCTGCTTCGGGGCTGGGATGGGCTCTGCTGCAGCCTGGCAAGGAACCAGCAGTGAGGACACAGCGCTGGGGCTGGCAGGCCAGTCCAGAGCAGAGAGGAAAGCCAGGAAACTGTGGGACAGCTGAGCCCTCTGTCCCACCAAGCTGGGGTATCCCTCTCTCATGTGATGCTGAGTCAAGCCACAAACCTCTGGCAGGTACTACGCTTACACAGACATCCACAGGCAGGGACACACCCAGCTGAGTTACACGAATAATCCCCAAACCACTCATAACCAACACTAGAGAATCTCAAGCCATTTCCCGCCAGGTCACCAGCCTTGCACCATGTTGTCAGATGCTACCGGTGTGGTGCTTCTGCTTTCACCTGTTGATATCACTCAGCTGCGTGCGTGTGTTCCCTCTGTGTGCTGCCCCAGCTCTGCACAGATAGCTGACACAGCAAACCCGACGAGAACCCCCAATAACCACAGAGTCTAGTAAGGTACAAAGGCACCTCGGACAGGTTTATTGCGACCCTGACACAATTTCAGTTCCCCGTAGATTACTTAGTCTACTGGGCATACTGCTAGAAAGTGCCGCTCGGCAATGGACTCAGCTCAGTCAGTGGCGGGACTTTCCACTGCCCCCTGGGCTGGACCAAGACACCACCCCAGGGATACATTTTTATACACAGGTACAAACAAGTTACACATCACTCCTGACATATTGAGGTGCAACCCCTCTATGCAGCAAGGTACAACCCCTCTACGTAGTAAGGTGCCGCCTCTCACCTTGTACATGTTGGTTCGATCAAAACAACTCTATCCATCATTTTACCCTTTTGCCCCTGTCATTGGGATCGGTCGGCCTGTTCCATGTTATCTGTGGAATGTTCCCGTATAGTGTGTCTTGGTACCATGTTTATACTTTAACTATGCAAGATGAATATATATTTATGCAACATCAGCCCTTTTCTTGCCAGCTTCTGTGAGCAGGGCCTGCTTCTTGCATACTGGGCCTTCATTAGGGCCTTCACTTACTACACACCACAGTACTGTGCAGTTCTGTCCTGGTCTGAAGCCTGGCTAGTGAAAGATAGTGACCCAGTTCCGCCCCTCCCTCGATGTGGAGAGGACATACACTAACTTCTGTAACCTGAGCTGAGATTTCCTAAGCGCTTGAACCAAAACATGTGTTTTAGGTAAAATCTAAAACAAATTGATGAACTTCAGAAGATAGGTTTGAAATGATTATAAGTAGAAGGAGTAGAGATTAGTTTATGTAAGAAACAAAAATAAAATACAGAATAAGAAATAGAATCTATTTGCACAAAGTGTTTAACTCCCTGTTAAATCAGATAGAGGAGAGATTTTATTTGGGTCTGTGATATCTCTCTCCCGTCTAGAAGTCTAAATAATATGATGGGTGAACTAGAGTGCCTTGTATTAAATGAGGATATTGATATAATAGGCATATCAGAAACTGGGTGGAATGAGGATAATCAATGGGAAACAGTAATACCAGGGTACACAATATATCAGAAGGACAGAACAGGTCGTGCAGGTGGGGGAGTGGCACTATATGTGAAAGAAAGAGCAGAATCAAAAGAAGTAAAAATCTGAAATGAACCAAACTGTGCCATAGAATCTCTATGGATAGTCATTCTGTGATGGAGTCACATGTCCGATGCTCTGGAACTGCTCTATATGAAGCCAGCCAGGACTCCGGTGTAACATGACTCCTCTCAGGGCAGGCTATCCAGGGCAAAAACCTCCTAGGCTATGGCATTCCTGGTCTGATGTTGGAGCATTCAGCATCCCTGTTCACATCGTATGCTTCCCCTTGGCGGGTCCACCTGGACGCGACCCCTGAGGAAGCCAGAGGGCCCTGCACCCCAACTTCCCAGTTAGCTGTGACTCTCAGCCAGCGCTGTACAATGGACTTTTGGAAAGATTCCTGCATTTCTCCTTTCCAGCCTCTGACCACATCTCCAGTGAACATATTTTTTCTAGCTGTGTTTTAAAGTGTTGAGTTGTGGTGGGAGTGAGACCAAGTAGTGATAACACTTCCCCCTTTTATAACTTCTGCCATGTGGAGGGAATTTCATTGTCCCAAACAGAGATACCATCATAATTAGTGGAAAAGTACTGGCACAAGATGGAGTCCAGTGTCACATGAGCTGGTCACATGCCCTTGCGTGTATGTTATACAGGCATTTTTACCTTGAAAATACATTTCTTTGCAAGAATCTGGTGCTACAAATTCCCCTAATCATCGATTCTCAGGGAGGGAGGGAGGGGCTATGCGCCAGGGCTCACTTGTGTAGCTGGGAAAGGAAGGGAGGGGGAGATAACACTTCTTTTACACAAAGGGTATTCATTAGACATCTACATTTCTCATGCAGCTGCAGGGCTGATCAGTTCTTACAAGCAACAAGGAAGGGAAAAATATGGCAACTTATCTATCAAACAAAGAAATACTGCCTGCTTCTGCCTTTATCCCCTAATATGTCAGCACATCAGCAGCCCCCCATGTCTTTACTTAACCCTGACATCTCCCAACAGAGTCTTTAGCTAACTGCTCTTCAAATTCTTTTGTGGCCTTTCTAACTTTATGTTTGCACGTCACTTGCCAGAGTTTACGCTCCTTTCTATTTTCCTCACTAGGATTATCTTCCATTTTTAAAGGATGCCTTTCTGCTTCTCTCTGCTTCTTTTACATTGTTCTTTTGCTACAGGGGCTCTTTTTTAGTTCTTTCTTTGTGCGGTATACATTTAAGTTGAGCCTCTGTTATGGTGTCTTTAAAATATCTCCATGCCGCTTGCAAGGATTTCACATTTGGCACTGGGCCTCTTAATTTCTCTTTCACTAACCTCCTAGTTTTTGTGTAGTTCCCCTTTCTGAAATTAAATGCTACTCTATTCAGCTGCTGTAGAGTTTTCCCCACCACAGAGATGTTAAATTTAATTCAATTAAGGTTACTATTGCTTTAGGTCCCGCTGTATTCACTTCTTGGACCAGATCCTGTGTTCCACTTACATCTAAATAAAAAATTGCCTCTCCCTTTCTGGGTTCCAGTACTAGCTGTTCCATGAAGCAGTTATTAAAGGTTTCAAGAAACTTCATCTCTGCATCCCATCCCGAGGTAACGTACCCAGTTACTATAGGGGTAGTTCAAATCCCCTATTAATATTGTATTTATTTTTATTTTTATAACCTCTCTAATCTCCCAGTCACTATCACCATCCCAGTCACATGGTCGATAATATATACTGTCTGCCATATTTTTATTATCTGAGCATGGAATTTTGGACAATGTGGAGTTTTTCCTCATTAACTAATTGGCTACTGTTTCTAAGATATTTAAGTTTTTACATTTTATGTCTATGTATATTGTGTAGATAGTAGAGTTTTAATCATAAATTGTAAACCTAGGTCTTTTCATGTGTTTATGGTTGCTTTACATGATAATATTTCACCTGTCCTGTATATGTAACACTTTCAAAATCAGCAAAAGGGCTATATAAATAAAATTTATTATGAAACAAAAGGCAAAAAACTATTATGTACATAGTTTAGTCCTATTCAGTGTCTACTCGGCGCTTCTTGGCTTGTCTCTTGTATTCATTAAATGGAGCATCTCTTGTCACTGTCCAGCAATAGTCTGCAAGCATTGATGGGCTCCATTTGCAGTGATAGCATTTCTCCATTGTTGCAATGTCCTGATGAAATCCCTTGCCGTGCTCATCGCTCACAGCTCTGCAGTTCGGTGGAAAAAAATCTAGATGAGAGTGCAAAAAATGTCTCTTTAGTGACATGTTGCAACCAAGGCTTTTTTATGCCTTGAGGAGGTTTTCCACCAACAACCTGTAGTTGTCTGCCTTCTTGTTTCCGAGAAAATTTATTGCCACTAACTGGAGGCTTTCCATGCTGTCTTTTCCTTGCCACGCAGTGCATGGTCAAATGCATCATCTCGAAGAAGTTCACGAATCTGAGACCTTCCTTTATCTTAGCTTCACTTAACCTTGGAAATTTTCCACGGAGGTACTTGAAAGCTGCTTGTGTTTTGTCAATGGTCTTGACAAAGTTCTTCATCAGACCCAGCTTGATGTGTAAGGGTGGTAACAAAATCTTCCTTGATTCAACAAGTGGTAGATGCTGAACACTTTTCCTCCCAGGCTGCAATGACTGTTGGAGTGGCCAATCTTTCTTGATGTAGTGGGAATCTCTTGCACGACTATCCCATTCACAGAGAAAACAGCAGTACTTTGTGTATCCAGTCTGCAGACCAAGCAAGAGAACAACAACCTTCAAATTGCCTCAAAGCTGCCATTGATGTTGGTCATAGTTTATGCACCTCAAAAGTTGTTTCATGTTGTCATAGGTTTCCTTCATATGGACTGCATGACCAACTGGAATTGATGGCAAAACATTGCCAGTACGCAGTAAAACAGCTTTAAGACTCGTCTTCGATGAATCAATGAACAGTCTCCACTCATCTGGATCGTGAACAATGTTGGGGGCTGCCATCACACCATCAATGTTGTTGCAGGCTACAAGATCACCTTCCATGAAGAAGAATGGGACAAGATACTTTTGACGGTTACGGAACATAGAAACCCTAACATCACCTGCCGGGAGATTCCACTGCTGTAGTCTGGAGCCCAACAGCTCTGCCTTACTCTTGGGTAGTTCCAAATCCCTGACAAGGTCATTCAGTTCACCTTGTGTTATGAGGTGTGGTTCAGAGGAGGAGGATGGGAGAAAATGTGGGTCCTGTGACATTGATGGTTCAGGGCCAGAAGTTTCATCCTCATCCTCTTCCTCTTCCTCGTCTGACTCAAGTGAGAATGATTCTGGTGCATCAGGAACCGGCAGTCCTTCTCCGTGGGGTACTGGGCGTATAGCTGATGGAATGTTTGGATAATGCACAGTCCACTTTTTCTTCTTTGACACACCTTTCCCAACTGGAGGCACCATGCAGAAGTAACAATTGCTGGTATGTTCTGTTGGCTCTCTCCAAATCATTGGCACTGCAAAAGGCATAGATTTCCTTTTCCTGTTCAACCACTGGCGAAGATTTGTTGCACAAGTGTTGCAGCATATGTGTGGGGCCCACCTCTTGTCCTGATCTCCAATTTTGCAGCCAAAATAAAGGTGATAGGCTTTCTTAACCATAGTGGTTATACTGCGCTTTTGTGATGCAAAAGTCACTTCACCACAAACATAGCAGAAGTTATCTGCACCGTTCACACAAGTATGAGGCATCTCTGCTCACTTTGGCTACACAGAAATGTGTCCCTTTGCAAAATCAAACACTGACAAACAAGAGAGCATGATATAAGAGAGTATGATTTCTAGAGCTGATATAGGGCAATTTGTTCAGCAGAATGATGTAAGCTTCATTATGATTGCATCATCCATGACTTCTAGGAGTAACATGATGCAATTCATATCATGTATGACGCAATACCAGCTTCAGATTGCATCATTCATTGTTTTGCCTAAAAAGCAAGTACTGTCCAAACCCAGTCGTAGATTTATTCATAGATCCAGTCAAAGATGTATTTTAGTCATTACTGGTTTAAATTCAGATCCCTTCCCTTTATAACTCACTTATCCTCCGCCATTCCCAAGTCAAGGGTCGTATATACTGACCCAATAGCATATCTTGAAAACTAGAGCCAATCAACAATTTTAAGCATCATTTTCGTCCTCAGTGACCCAGAATTAGTAAAGTTTGACTACATTTATTTCAGAAGATGTAGAGCAGTGCTATCTACCTATCCATCCTGACCATTTACACAGAATCAGACCCTTTGAGACCTAGGCACTATCCCTAGCTTTCTTAGTATTCAACTGTAATTTTTAAATATACACAAATACACAGAGCAGCCAATTCCTCTCTGACTCAGTGGAGACCCCAAGAGTTCTCATCTCCCTTTGGGAAGGTCCCTTAATAACTCTTTACTGTTAAAGCTGTATAACAAACACAGAAGCGCAGAGATGAAAAGAGAGACATTGGCTAGAGTGTGTTTTGTCTCCAGCCTGTCTGCATCCAGATGCTGCTTCTCCCCCAGAGGCAGAGTGAACCCCCCTGGAATTATACAGAGGTATATTATAAACAGTGCACAACCATGTGCAATCTCCACAGCTCCAAGTTTTCAACTGTTTCACTGTTTTCACTCATCTTGTTGCTTTTCAGTCCCTACTTCCCTTATTATTATTACAGTGAGGGTGCCAGGGCATTTCATCAGGCCCGGGTGACTTGCAGGCATCTAACTTTTCTAAGTGATTTTTAACTTGTTCTTTTTTTATTTTATCTTCTAAACCTACCCCCTTCCCATTAGCATTCACTATGTTAGGCATTCCTTCAGACTTCTCGGTGAAGACCGAAACAAAGAAGTCATTAAGCATCTCTGCCATTTCCAAATTTCCTGATACTGTTTCTCCCTCCACAGTGAGCAGTGGGCCTACCCTGTCCTTGTTCTTCCTCTTGCTTCTAATGTATTGATAAAAGTCTTCTTGTTTCCCTTTATTCCTGTAGCTAGTTTGTGCTCATTTTGTGCCTTTGCCTTTCTAATCTTGCCCCTGCATTCCTGGTTTGTTTTCCTATATTCATCCTTTGTAATCTGTCCTAGTTTCCATTTTTTATATGACTCAATTTTATTTTTTAGATCATGCAAGATCTCGTGGTTAAGCCAAGGTGGTCTTTTGCCACATTATCTATCTTTCCTAACCAGTATAATAGTTTGCTTTTGGGCCCTTAATAGTGTCCCTTTTAAAAACTGCTAACTGTCCTCAGTTGTTTTTCCCCTCAGTCTTGATTCCCATGGGACCTTTTCTATTGGGCAGAGGGATAGCTCAGTGGTTTGAGCATTGGCGTGCTAAACCATTGGTTATGAGTTCAATCTTTGAGGGGGGGCATTTGGGGCAAAAATTTGTCTGGGGTTGGTCTTGCTTTGAGCAGGGAGTTGGACTAGATGATCTCCTGAGGTCCTTTGCAACCCTGAAATTCTACAAATCTGTAATCAGCTTACTGAAATCCATTTTCTCAGTTTTGCTGTACTCCCTTCTACCCTTCCTTAGAATTGGGAACTCTACGATTTCATGATCACTTTCACCCAAGCTGCCTTCTACTTTCAAATTCTCAACAAGTTCCTCCCTATTTGTTAAAATCAAATCTAGAACAGCTTCCCCCCAGTAGCTTTTTCAAACTTCTGAAATCAAAAGTTGTGTGTAATACAGTCCAAGAACTTATTGGATAGTCTGTGCCCCACTGTGTTATTTTCCCAACATATATCCGGATAGTTGAAGTCCCCCATCACGACCAAATCTTGGGCTTTGGATGATTTTGTTATTTTTTTTTTTTTAAAAAGCCTCATCCACCTCTTCCACCTGGTTAGGTGGCCTGTAGTAGACTCCTAGCATGACATGACCCTTGTTTTTTACCCCTTTTAGCCTAACCCAGAGAGACTCAACACTTCTGTCTCCTATGTCCACCTCCACCTAAGTCTAAGTGTGTACATTTTTAATATATAAGGCAACACCTCCTCTCTTTTTCCCCTGTCTATCCTTCCTGAGCAAGCTGTACCCATCCACACCAACATTCCAATCATGTGTATTATCCCACCAAGTTTCAGTGATGCCAACAATGTCATAGTTGTATTTATTTATTAGCACTTCCAGTTCTTCCTGCTTATTCCCCATACTTCTCGTATTTGTATATAGGCATCTAAGATACTGATTTGATCTTGCCTCCCGATTTTGCCCTGACCCTCCTTTCTTTCTGCCTTTATAAGCCCATGCTCCCTCCTATTTCCGACCCATCTCCCAGGTCTCCATGTTCCCTACTTACCTGTGGGCTCACCTGTCCCCCTTGAACCTAGTTTAAAGCCCTCCTCACTAGGTTAGCCAGTCTGTGTCCGAATAGGGTCTTTTTACTCCTTGAAAGGTGAACACCATCTCTGCCTAGCAGGCAAATTTAAATTAATAGAGATACCTATTTCCTAGAACTGGAAGGGATGTTGAAAGGTCATCAAGTCCAGCCCCCTGCCTTCACTGGGAGGACCAAGTACTGCCCGAGATCCCTAGAGTAGTCCCCTCAAGAATTGAACTCACAACCCTGGGTTTAGCAGACCAATACTCAAGCCACTGAGCTATCCCTCCTGTAATAGCAGCCTGTGGTCGAGGAAGCCAAAGCCCTCCTGGCAACACCATCTTCGCAGCCAGGCATTCACCTCCACGATGCACCTGTCTCTGCCTGGGCCCCTATCTTTGACAGGAAGGAATGTGGCCTCAATGTCCCCCACCATGTCCACATCCTGGTGGCCAATCTCTGTGGGTGCCCCCCCATGTGAAACCCTATTGTATATGGAGTGAAAACCAAACAAATCTGGGAGAGGGGGATCCATATCTTCCAGAAGAAAGGAATCTGAGCAGTGTGTGCCTGTCTAATTTAATCTAGGAATATAAAATGTTCATCACCATGGCCTCTGACCCGTTCATGATCTGACACCACTCACAGGGGTATGAGATCATAGAGCTGTCACCATGGACTCCGAGTGGGCTCCTCATTTACATTAGCCCTTCTGTGTCTGGATGCCCTTGTCTGGGTGATGCAGGCACCCAGAAACAGCGGCCAAAAACATGCCTTTCAAGGTAAAACCATGATGGGTGGAAACCACATTAAGTCTCGTTGGATGCTGTGAACCACTGTTATCCTTATGTCTTTGAGCTTTTCCTGTACTCTTCACTTATGTGCCTTGTGCTCAGCGGCAGGAGCTGGGGTGAAGGCATCTGTCTATAAATAGGTTGGTCATTTAAGACTCTCAGCACCTAACCAGATCTCGCCAGGACGGAAGAAGGGAGTAAATGCATTCTAGATAAAAGCCAGTTTTCCCCAGCTTCTCTGCAGAGGGGCGGGTGAGGAAGGAATGGAACCCCCCAGAAAATGGAACGGAGAGAGGAGGGGTAGGTCCAGCCCTTTAAAAACACAGAGACTGGATGAACCAGAAGAAGCTGGGGCAGGAGAAAGGCGCAAGGGCAGCAGATGGGACTCTGGTTGCAGGGCTGTGGCTGCAGCAGAGGCAGACTCCAGCTGGAGGAGGAGCCAGGAGTGGCAGGAGGTGGCCCCTGGACACCCCAGAGGGCTCTGACAAAATCCCAAAGTTCGCTCCAGGGTGGTGTGGACAAAGTAATGCACATTGGAAATCATCATTCCAAATATGCATATAAAATGATGGGGTCTAAATGAGTTTTTACCACTCAGGAAAGCGATCTTGGAGTCATTGTGGAAAGTTCTTTGAAAACATCCAATCAATTGGCAGCAACCGTCAAAAAAGGGAACCAAATATTGGGAATCATTAAGAAGGGGATAGATAATAAAAAGGAAAATATCATAACATCATGACTGGTGTGGAGAAAGTGTATACAGGAGTGTTATTTACGCCTTCTCATGAAATAAATAGGCAGCAGGTTTAAAACGAATAAAAGGGAACATTTCTACACACAATGCACAGTCAACCTGGAGAACTCCTTTCCAGAGGATGTTGGGAAGGTCACAACTATAACAGCCTTTCTCCCACCAACTCCTGGTGGATCCAGATCCAACCCCTTGGATCTAAAAACAAGGAAAAATCATTCAGGTTATTAAAAAAGGCTTTTAATTACAGAAAAGAAAGGTAAAAGAAAACCCTCTGGGAGAGATTAACATACCAGCTACTCTCACAGACAACAGATTCCAAACACAGAGGATGCTGCCCTGGGCAAAAACTTACATGACAAATACCCAAATACCCAATCTGATTATTCCTCTAATTGCACAAGACAAGTTACAAAGAAATAAACATAAACCTATTTATTCCCTTCACTAATACTCACTACTTGATAAGGGTCTGAATTCTGGAGCTTTCCCACTCCGGTTTAAAAACCCCATTTTCAAGGCCTGGGTCTGTTTGCTTTAACGATCCTGTGCCCAGAAAGAGAGAAACTGGAAACAGATTACACCCAAGGGGGAGCTCTGGCAAAAGTGTGCTGAAGCAATTGGAGTATCTGGGGGAGCTGAACCACGTTAGGGTGAAGAGAACAGCTTGTGGGCCTCTTCACACAGGTTTGGGATCACCCAGCCTCACTCCACTTCCAGTCACAGTACCCTAGTGTCCATGGAGCAGCTCAGGTTTGCTATCACAGCCCCGCTCAAGCTCCCGTGGCTCGACGCCCCCCAGAAGGCTGTGTTTCGGCCCCACACATTGGACCCATGTTCTGTTGAGTCAGAGCAGCGTTCAGGCCCTGCCTCTGGCTCTGGGTTTCTAGGCCCACTCTCAGGGTTCAGCTTCCATTCTAGCATCTCCCTCTGGGAGCGGGGAGCCGCACACCAAGCGCCAAGGCACCGAGGCTAGTTCCTTTGCTCTGTACCTCGGCAGGCTTTTCTCCTACGGTACAGAGTAGACTGCAGTCTTTTTCAGGACATGTAATTATGTCTTATATAAAAATATAAATTTAAACTTCAGAGAGCTCCAGTTCTGTAGATATATTGCTGTGACACTCTGTACCCCCAAAGCAAAACCCTGCTCCCCACATTCACCACTGTTATCTAGTTGCAACAAATCTTGTACAAAATATGTCATGTGAGGTATCTATGGAAAAGCTGTGGTTTGCTGAATGTGATTATCCTATTTGTGTGTCTGTATCAGTTTTGCCTCTGAAGTAACAAATATTGACAATCTACCTGTATTTCAAATGTAGTTCCTCCTGTGGTAACTCCCAGAAAGTAGTTAACATCCTGCCTAACGAGTACATTGTGAATGGATATTCAACTTGATGGCTCATCATGAACATAATGGGCCATGGTAGAAGCTTATCCCCATCTGTAGCCAAAATATGGGTAATGGCCCCTGCTATGACTCATTGGAGCATGTGAGGTCATGTGACCAGCTCATGTGACACTGGGCTCCATCCTGTGCCTGAACTTTTCCATTAATTGTGCTGGGGGCTTTTGCTTGGAAAAATGAATTTCCCTCCACATGGCAGCACTGTAATGGGGAAAGCGACATTGTCACTTGTCCTCACTCCCCCCATAACTCAACACCCAGAACCACCTTAGTAATAAGGACTGAACTGGGGCTGTGGTCCCAAGCTGAAGGGGGTTCTAGCCTGTGTATGAAAGATGGGGGAACTGTTTGTCCCATCAGGATGAGACACTCCTTGATTGAAATCCTGTCTAGCGTATAGAATTTAGATTGTGATTTTGTTTATTTCTTAAATAACCAACTTTGATCTGTTCTCTATAACTTATAACCACTTCAAATCATTTTTCTGTACTTAGTACATCTGCTTTCTATTTATTTACCTAAAACCAAGTGTTGTTTGAAGTATAAAGGGAAATCTGTTCAGGAAAGGGGCTGGTGCATTGTCCTCTCCACATTGAGGGAAGGGGGCAGGGCAAGAAACTTACACTGGTCAGTTTTCTGACGAGGGCAAGACAGTACAGCTCTGGGGTCCTAGGCTGGAGAGCTGGGGGAATTGGCTGGAGCCTCTCTATTGTTGGTTCATGAGTGGCTGGTGAAAGCTTCCATGTAACTGCGGCTGGGTGTGTCCCTGTCTGTGTGTGAGTGTGTAAGTGCAAGACCTCACAGAGTGAGAGGGGGCCAAGTTTGGTATGTGAGAAGGGTCACAGGAACCCCTCTTTCAGGTTGCACCCTGCAGAAGTCCATCACGTCCAGCAATGAAGAGGCCCTATGACAGTATGACTCCATTTCCCACTTATCATAGTCTCAGTTACCGATGAAGAGACCGTTGTCATGGCAGGCACGTCAGGACTCCTGGTTTCTTTCTGTCATTCTCTGTGTGTCTTTGGCCAAGTCATGTCTCCCTGTACCTCAGTTTACCTATGGATAATATGGGGATGTGTTCATAATGACTTTCCTTTGTTAAGTCTTTTGAAGATCCTTCACGAAAGGTTCTACCTGGTATGATAATACTTACTGATGATAATTACATTTCTCTGATCCCTTAGCGAAAATCCCATGTGCCTCCGGAAAGTGTTCGTGTCTCCCCTCAGTCATCTTTCTCCAGATCTGTCTGTCTACTATCTACCCATCCATCCTGGCCATTTACACAGCATCAGATCCTCTGAGACCTAGGCACTATCCCTAGCTTTCTTAGTAATCAGCTATAATTTTTAAATATACACAAATACACAGAGCAGCCAATTCCTCTCTGACTCAGTGGAGACCCCAAGAGTTCTCATCTCCCTTTGGGAAGGTCCCTTAATTACTGTTTGCTACTAAAGCTGGATAAAAAACACATTAGTGGAGACAAAGAAACAGAGACATGAGCTCGAGTGTGTCTGGTCTCCAGCCTGTCTGCATCCAGATGCCGCTTCTCCCCTAGAGGCTGAGCGAACCCCACTGGGATTACACGGAGCTATATTATAAACAGTGCACATCCTTGTGTGAGCTCTCGGCGTGGGATGCTGCTGAAGATACTGGGGTGAGAGAGGTGTGGGACACGGCTACCTGAGGGATATTCCCAGTGAAGAGGCTTCCATCTCAGAAATCACAGGTACCCATCTCTTTCTATTCGACAAACCAAGTGCAACGTATGCATGATGGGATAGAGAATAGATCTGTTTTAATTTCCGCTCTGCAGAGCCACTAAACATCCCAGGGCTGAATTTGATCTAGTATCTTTGGCAAAAATGTCCCTCTTTGTTGTGCACCTCTGTGATGGGCTCCAGCACTAAGGTGGCTGCATTTCAGTGGCACAATGGATCCTTCAGGATGAAAGTTGTTAGAAGACGTCCAGGACAAGGCCAGATTCAGACGCTGTAAGCCGTAGTTTGCTCATAATAACATAAGAACGGCCATACCTCGTCAGACCAAAGGTCCATCTAGCCCAGTATCCTGTCTACTGACAGTGGCCAATGCCAGGTGCATCAGAGGGAGTGGACCTAACAGGCAATGATTAAGTGATCTCTCTCCTGCCATCCATCTCCATCCTCTGACAGACAGAGGCTAGGGACACCATTCCTTACCCTTCCTGGCTAATAGCCATTAATAGACTTAACCAACGTGAGTTTATCCAGTTCTCTTTTAAACGCTGTTATAGTCCTAGCCTTCACAACCTCCTCAGATAAGGAGTTCCACAAGTTGACTGGGCGCTGCATGAAGAAGAACTTCCTTGTATTTGTTTTAAATCTGCTGCCTATTAATTTCATTTGGTGACCACTAGTTCTTGTATTATGGGAATAAGTAAATAACTTTTCCTTATCCACTTTCTCCACATCACTCATGATTTTATATAGCTCTATCATATCCCCCCTTAGTCTCCTCTTTTCCAAGCTGAAGAGTCCTAGCCTCTTTAATCTCTCCTAATATGGGACCTGTTGCAAACCCATAATCATTTTAGTTGCCCTTTTCTGAACCTTTTCTAGTGCCAGTATATCTTTTTTGAGATGAGGAGACAACATCTGTACGCAGTATTCAAGATGGGGGAGTACCATCGATTTATATAAGGGCAATAATATATTCTCAGTCTTATTCTCTATCCCCTTTTTAATGATCCCTAACATCCTGTTTGCTTTTTTGACTGCCTCTGCACACTGCATGGACATCTTCAGAGAACAATCCATGATGATTCCAAAATCTTCTTCCTGACTTGTTGTAGCTAAATTAGACCCCATCATATTGTATGTATAGTTGGGGTTATTTTTTCCAATGATTCATTACTTTACATTTATCCACATTAAATTTCTTTTGCCATTTTGTTGCCCAATCACTTAATTTTGTGAGATCTTTTTGAAGTTCGTCACAGTCTGCTTTGGTCTTAACTATCTTGAGCAGTTGAATATCATCTGCAAACTTTGCCACCTCATTATTTACCCCTTTCTCCAGATCATTTATGAATAAGTTGAATAGGATTGGTTCGAGGACTGACCCTTGGGGAACACCACTAGTTACCCCTCTCCATTCTGTTACCATTAATTCCTACCCTTTGTTCCCTGTCTTTTAACCAGTTAACAATCCATGAAAGGACCTTCCCTTTTACCCCATGACAGCTTAGTTTACGTAAGAGCCTTTGGTGAAGGACCTTGTCAAAGGCTTTCTGGAAAACTAAGTACACTATGCCCACTGGATCCCCCTTGTCCACATGTTTGTTGACCCCTTCAAAGAACTCTAATAGATAGTAAGAAACGATTTCTCTTTACAGAAACCATGTTGACTATTGCTCATCAGTTTGTGTTTTTCTATGTGTCGAACAATTTTATTCCTAACGATTGTTTTGACTAATTTGCCCGGTACTGCCGTTAGATTAATGGTCTGTAATTGCTGGGATCACCTCTAAAGCCCTTTTTAAATATTGGTGTTATATTAGCTAACTTCCAGTCATTGGGTAAAGAAGCCGATTTAAAGGACAGGTTACAAACCTTACTTAATAGTTCCACAACTTCACATTTGAGTTCTTTCAGAACTCTTGGGTGAATGCCATCTGGTCCCGGTGACTTGTTAATGTTAACTTTATCAATTAATTCCAAAATCTCCTCTCATGACACTTCAATCTGTGACAGTTCCTCAGATTTGTCACCTACAAAAGCCAGCTCAGGTTTGGGAATCTCCCTAACATCCTCAGCCGTGAAGACTGAAGCAAAGAATCCATTTAGTTTCTCCGCAATTACTTTAACGTCTTTAAGTGTTCCTTTTGTATCTCGATCATCAAGGGGTCCCACTGGTTGTTTAGCAGGCTTCCTGCTTCTGATGTACTTAAAAAACATTTTGTTATTACTTTTGGAGTTTTTGGCTAGCCATTCTTCAAACTCCTCTTTGGCTTTTCTTATTACGTTCTTGCACTTAATGTGGCAGTGTTTCTATTTGCCTCAGTAGGATTTGACGTCCACTTTTTAAAGGAAGTCTTTTTATCTCTCACTGCTTCTTTTACACGGTTATTAAGCCACGGTGGCTCTTTTTTAGTTCTTTTACTGTGTTTCTTAATTTGGGGTATACATTGAAGTTGGGCCTCTATTATGGTGTCTTTAAAAAGTGCCCAGGAAGCTTGCAGGGATTTCACTTTAGTCACTGTACCTTTTAACTTCTGTTTAACTAACCCCCTCATTTTTGCATAGTTCCCCCTTTTGAAATGAAATGTCAGAGTGTTGGGCTATTGAGATGTTCTTCCCACCACAGGGATGTTGAATGCTGTTGTATTATGGTCACTATTTCCAAGCGGTCCTGTTATAGTTACCTCTTGGACCAGCTCCTGTGCTCCACTCAGGACTAAATCTAGAGCTGACTCTCCCCTCTTGGGTTCCCGTACCAGCTGCTCCATGAAGCAGTCATTTCAAGTATTGAGAAATTTTATCTCTGCATTTCGTCCTGAAGTGAAATGTTCCCAGTCAATATGGGGATAATTGAAATCCCCCACTATTATTGAGTCCTTAATGTTGATAGCCTCTCTAATTTCTTTAGCATTTCATCATAACTATCACTGTCCTGGTCAGGTGGTTGATAATAGATCCCTAATGTTATATTCTTATAAGAGCATGAAATTTCTATCCATAGAGATTCTGTGGAACATGCGGATTTGCTTAAGATTTTTACTTCATTTGATTCTACATTTTCTTTCACATATAGTGCCACTCCGCCCCCCCCGCACGACCTGTTCTGTCCTTCCGATATATTTTGTAACCCGGAATGATTGTGTCCCATTGATTGTCCTCAGTCCACCAGGTTTCTGTGATGCCTATTATATCAATATCCTCCTTTATCACGTGGCACTCTAGTTTACCCATCTTATTATTTAGACTTCTAGCATTTGTGTACAAGCACTTGAAAAACTTGTCACTGTTTATTTGTCTGCCCTTTTCTGATGTATCAGATTCTTTTTTATGTGAATGTTTCTTATCTGATCTGGCCCTTACATTATCCTCTTCCATGCTCAGGCCCAGTGAAGAGCTATGGCAGCCCCGCTGTCGTGTTTTAAGTGTAGACAAGCCCTCAAGCAGATCATCTAGAAAAACATCCAGTCTGGAGTAAGAACCGAGTAAAACCTCAGGAGCCAGCTGTGTGTTAATGCACAGACACTGACACCTCCGCCTCTTGCAATTTAAAGCTTTGGCTGTTAGCAGGGCAGGGTGGGGGGGTGGGTGTTACCAGACTTTATCTGCTGAAAAGCATGGAGGTGCAAGGGCTCCTCACTAGCAGAAATATGAAAATTTTTCAACATGGGCAAGACATCTTCTCCCCTAGCTTCATGCTAGAAGTCGGCTGAACTGTTATGCCTCAAATTTTCAAAATTTAATTCCAGCGGAAGTAGACACCTAGCGTGGGAAATTTCAGGTTCATGTCTGACAAACTTATACGCAACTGAAAATGAAGTCTTGTAATTGAAGGTGTCAGACAGACTTAACTATGCCATTAAAAATATGGAGGAACATTGCCACATAGATCAGGAGGCCATGCGTTCAAACTACAGCATAGCAGATTTAGATTTAGATTTAGATTTAATCTCAGATAAACTGCTCAAATGTAAGAAGAGGAGGACAATGTAACAGATGTCCAGGGGGTTAGAGTAGCTGATCCTTGCAGCCCCCTTCTAACCCTGTCACTCTTTGATTCCATGATATAAAATCCTAGTGTAGACCATTACTGAAACACAAGTTATGGAGCTCAATACTGGAGTAACTGGGTGAAATTTCATGGCTTGTGTAATACAGAAGGCCAATCCATTTGTGAATCCCATTCAGCTAAGCTCTTTGCTCCAATAATGTTTGTGGCAAGGAGTGGCATATCCACAGGCCAAATATGGACTATGTAAACAGTTTTCTTTTATCAATTTTATATCTTCAGAATATCAATGTAATTGAACGTTCTCTTGTTCGTGTGTTATAAGGCAGAATAAATATTCTGACGGGTTGATCACAGAAACCCTCTTGGGAACTGCCAACTGATGTGCAATATTCATAACTTCAATTACAAAAATGATACATGCATACAAATAGGATTAATAGATTCAGTAGATCATAACCTCTACAGACATATGTTACATGGCATGTGTAGCATAAAACATAACCCAGTTATGTCACATATATACACATAGATAAGCATATTTCCATAAAACCTTAACTACTTTCTATAACAATAGATTCATAGGGTTCAAAATCAGAAGGGACCATCAGATCATCCAGTCTGTATTACACAAGGCATTAAATTTCACCCAGTTACCCCACTATTGAGCTCCATAACTTGTATTTGGGTAAGACCTGGCCTACATTAGTATTTTATATCATGGAATCAAAGAGTGACAGGGTTAGAAGGGGTCTGCAAGGATCAGCTAGTCTAACCCCCTGCCAAGATGCAGGATTTTTGTGTCTAAACCATCAAAGACAGATGACTATCCAGCCTCCTGTTGAAAA